>NW_024962264.1:59275267-59370786 GCF_019238085.1 Lagopus leucura
GGGGGCGGCCGCTCTCGGAGGGCATCCCCGGCGGCGGCGGCGGCGGCGGGCCGGGAGCGGGTCTCGCTCCTCAGCACCTCCTTCGTGCTCAAAGGGGACGCGTCTCACAACCAGGCGATGGTGCACTGGACGGGCGAGAACAGCAGCGTGAGTGCAAAGGGCGGAGCGAGAGGGTCGGGGGGTTCCCCTTCTGGCCGCAACTTGTGCGGCGTTCGGCGCCCCTCCGGGCTCGCCGCTCCCGCTGCCCGGGGCTCCCGCGGGGCAGACGGGTGGCAAAGCGCATCCGCCGCTCGCGCACAACTTTGCAAAGTTGGCGAGCGCGCATCTCGCACGGGGCCGCTGCGCGGCGAGGCGAAGGAGTGCTCTGCCCCGGCCCCGGAGCGCTGTCCGGCGGCGTGACTCGGGCAAAGCGGAGGCGAGGGGTTGAGAGCCCCATGTTCGATTGCCGCGGCTCGGTCCCATCCTTCAGCCCCGCGCAGAGTTCCCCTCGCCGCCGCGCCGCGTTCAAGCGCCGGCGAGCAAAACGGTAATGGAGAAGAAATCCGTGGGGACTCTGCACCGCGCCGGGGGGCAGCGCTGAGGGCCGAGCAAGGCCGGGCGCTCCCGCGGGTCTCCGAGCGCCGGAGCGCCCCGAGGAGCTCCGCAGGCTCAGGCGCGGCTCGGGATCGCGCACCGAAAGCGGGGCTCGCTGCAGAGCGTCGGCAGCGGCAACTTTTCACGGTTGGAGCCGCGTGCCGTGCCTCGATGAGTTAGTTGCCGATTTTAGGCTGAAACTTTCACGTCGATTTGCTTTTGAATCGTTTTCAATGTCAGCTGTCATCGCTTCCTTATGTGCCGGCCCATAGCGGTTGTGCGCTCTCGCGAATGATCGCAGGGATTTGCGGCTTCTCATTTATCCATCACGGAAGCGTTATATCCTAACAGTATGCAGCACAGGGAAGCACGGCACCGCACCTTGCGCTGTTTGTGCAGTTTCACTGGCAGGAAAATACCGTTATGGAGACTCAAGACCAACTTTCTTCTTGGGAATTTGAGCTTTTCTGGAAAACTCCTGAGAGTTTTTTACTATAGTTCAGCTAAGATTGAACTTTGTGAGCTTAGCGTGAAGTTTGCTTAAACTCGGCTCGGTTTGGAGCACTTGCTCTGTAGTTGGTGCTGGTGTGCGAGTTGCCGTCCTCCCTGTAGGACATCGAGTCCTGTGTTTCTCCTGCCCGCCTGCCACCCTGGCTGCGTGGCTGATTGCGCGGTGCGGGTGCGGCAGTCCCTTAGCGCTCCTGAGGGAGCTCCTCGTGCTGCTGTGTGTCCGGGTCAGAGTCAGCACAGAGTCTGACGCTTTCAAAGGCAGTTTGCGAGCCGCTCAGGGAGGCACTGTGCGATGACGGCTGTTTCCTTCTCGCAGAACGGGTTGCGTATCGGCAGCATCGGCCGCTCCCATTCTGTGCTTCCTCCGTCTCTCCCTGCTGGCTGCTGCCGTCTCCTCTTTGTTGGAGCACTGCGGGCTTTAAGGATCATTGCCTTGAAGGATTCACTATTAAAAAGTTGGCATAAATTCATTTTTTGACATAAAAGGCAAGTAAGAGCTTTCATACAAAGTGCCTGGAACTGTGAAATGAATGTAGCAGGACCTCTCTGATCCACAGCTGTGACAGTGGTTTACTCACCTCTCTGCAAAGATTTAATAACAGATGCTGCAGTGGAGGCTTCTATTGCTACAGTGGTATTATTTCTTCCCAGGATGCTGCAGTTCACTCCCAATGCAGCCTGAAGTAGTCAGTTCAAAAGCAAAGATAAATGGCAAGTGTCAGAATGAATGAAAGTAGATGCAACTTCTTAGTTCTCTCTGTGTTTGCTTGTTTACTGTCTGCTTATTCAGTACTGCAGGGTGGTGCTCTCCATGGGTGCATGGAGGCATTCTCCATGGCATTTACACATTGAATACAAAACACTTCTCTGCAGTTACTTAAAAAGTGTGCTCTAACCTTACCTGCCACCAGGTGACTGCTGCCAAGTGAGACTGGCTTTGAAGAAGCATCCAGGTAATGAAAGCCTTTGCTGTCCCAACCCTGTTGGAGCAGCCTTTTTGCTGTGGACATTTTGAAGTATGGCTGTCAGCAGTTCTTTCTGCACTTTTTTTTGTCTTGCTAGCTTTGTTTTATTGCTCGCTTCCAGTAGAAGAACTGATTTTAAAAAAGGCTTCTGGGGAAAAGTGATTTGTAAAGAGTCTGTGGGATCTTTTCCCTTGGAAAGAAAGTGAAAGAAATGCATTGAGCTCGGTGGAAGCAGGATGTGTTTAAAGGGTTTGGAGAGAATTACGTTGTCTCTGTGTGCGTGGGGTGAAAATGTTTGAAAATAAACACCCAATCCAAAACGCACTAAGATTGTCTTGAACGTTTGCTTGCTTTTTTCACTTCGGTTGGGAGTTTGGAGGTAGGAATGCTAACATCCAGTGCTCCCTGGACCCGGCACCGTGCTGTCTCAGGCCCAGGGAAACTTTCCTTGCCTCAGAAGTCCGGGTTTGTGTTGTGAGTGCTGCTCTGCCCCAGCACCGCTGTGGACAGGAGTGTTGCTCGGAGTCGGGGTGGGGCCCTGTGAGCAATCCTGAAGTGTCACCGCGGACATTTGGCACCTCATAGGAGGTACTCAGCACTTTGTAAAGCGGGGAGCTACACTAGCTCCTTTAAGCTTTACAGCTACGGGGCTGAAAGTTTGACAGTGATGAGCTCCAGATGACTGTATATCCCTTTAAACACCTCACCTAATAAAATAAATGAAGAAGAAATTGTGCTCCGTGCTGGGGAAACAAATACCCATAAAAGCCAAGGGCAGCTTCCGAGGGACACTCACCTGCACGGCTGGTTCACTGAGAGCACCTCAGGGAAGTGTGTGTGTGTGGACTGAGGGCAGAAAACAAACTGACAGGGGCAGACACGCACGTGGAGCTCTTAAAAATGTATTTACGTCTTGTAAATTCTCCTGTGCCTCCGGTAGTGGAGCATGTGGTTTTTGGTTGTAAGGCATGGAAACTAAGGAAGCTGTAAATGAAGCTGTTCCTCTCTCCTGCTGCTTTTCTGCACAGGATTGTTGTGTGCTTTGTGGTCCTCCCGTAATGCCATCAGTTTTGTGAAGTAGGGAGGATGGTGGATTCGATGGCAGAATGCGTGGGTAAACAGATTGTAGGGTGAACTTGCATCACTGGGAGGATGACTGTGCTCCTCCTGCTTTTGTTAACAGGGAGCTGTGCTGGGAGGTATGGAAATTGCTTCCTGCCTTGTTCCCTCATTGCTTTTATTTTATATTTTGATAGTTAATTATTTGTGGATTCCATGCACACTAAACCTTTCCTTGGCCTTTCTTGGCAGTGGGATGCCACTAACTGCCACTCATGTCACAAGCTCTGCAGACCCGATCCTTGTAGCATCATGGATGTAGCTGCTTGCTGAATTCCTGCACTCAGTATTTTTGCTCTCTGTCTCCCACATCCACAGAAGTTGGTTGTGCACTGCTTTCAAGTGGGACTCATTTCTTCTCCAGTCTTAAAATATCATGAACAGAAGCTGTGGCAGCTCGGTGTTGCGGCACAGCAATTGCTCTGGGCAGGGCTGGTGGCTGAAGTTGTGGAACTGGTAAATAACATGGAGTGGTGTGTCCGCAGGTACAAGAAGTGTGTGTCCAGAGCAGCCTCTTACTGTGCTCAGCTGATATGGATGTCCCCAGCTTTGCTGTACTATCCATACACTACCTATTGACTGAAGGAAACAATTACTTTTGATAGATAACACTTTAAAACCCCCTTTTTTCTTTAGGAAGCCTTACAGTCATACAGTCGTCCCAGAAGCTTTTTTTTTTTTTTTTTTTTTTTCCTTTTGTGCTAGGTAAACAACTTTTTTTCCAAAACTGTATTCTTTTTGACCCTCCTGGATAATTCCCATTGTGCATTAATACTAGCTGATTTTAAAAAACATCAAAGCCAAAACAGAGCTGCAGCAAGAATGAGGCTTGTATTCACAGTTGATTTTGATTCCTTGGATGCTTGTCATGCTGTGTGCAGACTGCTAAAGTGTTGCAAACAGGACTTCGGCCAGCTAGTTCCAAGTCTGCAGCTTTGTGGTGCCACTATTTCCTTTTTTTGTTTGGTGTCACAGTATTAACCCCCATGCAGGCTCTTATTTGCCCCATGCTGGCACTTATTTGTCCCATACATTGATGTCACGATCCCTCATAAATGTGTGATTCTTTGTTGTGGGAAATAAACATAAAAGCACACACAATCTTTCTAAGGCTTAATATTTAGCAGTAGCTTATCAGAAAGGAAGATTCGTACATCTGCAGCAATTACTGCACTCAACCTTCAGCTGATCCAGACTTTCTGATGTACAGATACTTTGTTTAATTAAGAACAGATTTCCTTTGTAATACAGTTTCGCAGTACACGATTTGTAGAGTTAGTGATCACTAAATGTAGTCTTCTGGCAGATATTTTATTTAGTTGTTTTTCTGTTTTGTTCAGTTGGCAGTAAATTGTGCTGAGGGGATCTATAGAAACATTGACTTCAATATCAGTGTGGCGCTATCTGTGATGGTGAATGTAATTATCATTCCAAGCTGGGTGAAAGCCCATCTGTGGTGAGGTTTTGGTGCTGTTTCTCAAGGGTAGCCAGGGTTGTTTTTATGAAACTCAAAGGAGCATGAGATCAGAAATACTAAAAAATGGCAGATGTATCATAGAATCATAGATTCTATCATGAAGTGAAAGGTTAATTTCCCACAGCAAGGATCTTGAACATGATAGTGTGATAGAAAACAAGCAGAAACCAAACCCAGTAACCATATTTGAATGGAATCCCACGCTGAAAGTAGACTGATGTTAAGCTCACTAAAGAAACTGAAGAGTTTGGCATCATCTTGGGTTTTTTTTTGGATGCGTGTGCATGTGTGGATTTTTTTTTTTAATTGCAGTATGAGTATTATGATATCATTTATTTGCTTCTGCTAGCCTCTGTTTACCCTCACTCCCAGCCCTCCAGCATCCTGCCTATACTGCTGCCTGCTGAGCTCTCCAACATTTCTGCAAAGTCCACCTACTAAAAAGTGGGAGCACTACTTGTCCCCTGCTTAGGCATTTAAAACTGATACATAATTTAATTAGTAAGTATGTGTTTTAAACATACCTTAATGTCCTCCTGTAAGTGTACCCCTGCATGTCACCCCTCTGTGTCATACCTGGGTTTACAGGTTTGACTGGTGCTGCCTGCTTTGCACTAGAACAGGCTACCTGCAGCCTTAGAGTGAGCAGGTGCTGCTGTGCTGGTGCTGGGAGGTGCTCAGAGAGAGCCAATGTAGCACAGGAGTTTGAATCTAGGAAGGTAATTCAGCAGTAAATGCTACAGGCACAAGATTGAAATCACCTGTCTGATGCTGGTGATGTATTACAAGTGCACGATGAACCAAATCTGACTTAATTGCAATCATTAAACCTGTGTTTAGGCTTTTGATAGCGGGATCACATATCACAGAGGGAATTACATACTGCAGGTATGTACAGATTTATGAATTAACAGCATGAAATTGCTCAGACTTTGGAAGTGTTTTTCTCCGAGCCCTTAATGTGCCTCAATGAAATATTTTGCGGTTGTGTCAGTTAAGACCAAAGGACGTTAGCATGAGGTGAAATGATCTGCAGTGCGATGCAACTGGGATCCCTCCTCTTTCTGGAAGCAGAAATTCATTTAAGCAAAAGCTTGAAGTATAGGTTGGTGTTAGTCTGCATTGTATGGCAGCCTGCCGTAGCTCATGATGAAACTCGATGACCTGCAGCATTTCTTTGGCATTTTTATTCCCATAGTCTCACATTCTTTACCAAACATTCCTATTCCCAACTCTTATCCCTAGCAATACTAATTTTAAACCCTAACAAATCACCAATGACAAAAACACTTGAAAGTAGAAATGGATGGGATCCTTTCTCTTACATAGCCTCAGCCTTCACCTATAAGCTTGGGCTTGTGTAGCGGGAAGCAGGCAGAGCTGGTCCTTGGACTGCTCTCTCCAGTGGTAATCTTAATGTCCATGCTTGAGAAAGCTGGGATGAGTTGTCTTCTGAGAACATGGGTCCCTTCTTATTTTAGAGGGGCCTGGATGACTAACACTGAATTTAAAATTATCCCTAACCCAGGTATCTGAGGTTTATTGCTCCTGCATTCCCTTCCCTACAGACTGAGTTATGGACTAAAGCTGTGTGGAAAAACCTCTGTGTGAAAATACAGCCACAGCTCTAAGGTTTTTATAATTGCTGTTCTACCTACACATATCCTTGACAAACAGAATTGTCTGCTTAGAGGGTGTTCGTTGACAGAGATTACACAAAGGTCTAAGTTTTAGGCTGAGTGCTGCTCCAACAGCTGATTAAGTCTTTTTTTTTTTTTTTCCCCTAATGACTTGTAATATTCATACATAAATGCATTTTAAAAAATGCTTCTACGCATTGCAAAATGCTTAGTGTTGTAGGTGTGTGGTTGCACATCTGCTAGGCTTGGGTAAGTGGAGAAGTGCCACATTTATGGATCCTATTGGATTTTGTCAGCCCTGGCTGAGGCTGTTGCAGTAAGAGAGATGCTCTGGCACTGCCCTTACAGGGCTGAGCCCCATTGGTGCTGCTGTGAGCTCCAAAGCAGCACTGTGAGGTTTGTGGGAAGCATCAGGGCAGGGTAAGGTGTGCACAGCACAGAGGTACAGCACAGGTTCCGAATGAAAGGATTTGGGGTTAAATTGAACCTAAATGGGATTATTGAGCAACTTCCCCAGTTGCTTCACGAGTTTCCACTAAACTACCATTTGCAGTACGCAGCTTATTTTGTGCCTCAGTTTCCTTCCTGCGATGTGAAGATAACGATGATTCTTCATTGCTGAGGGCTGCTTGTGTTCTCAATGAGATGGGCACTTTGATTTTAAAGTAATGATTACCGCTTGAACACCTAAAAGAGGCAAGACTACAGGAGATCAAGAGATCACATCTGTGGTTTCTTTCTTCCTTTGGCTGTTTGGTGGTACAGCCCAGAAGTTGGAGAAAAAAAGGCTCTCCTGGGTCATGCTTGTGCTGATGTTTGTTTTGTTCAAGGCAGCTTTTAATGTGTAGTCCAGTTTAATTTAAACGCCTGGCCTCTGGCACTTCAGTTGTCAGACCAGTGAATAGACTTAAGAATATGTGGCTAAAAACATTTTCAGTGAAATTTAACCTGTATTTAAGTTGTTCCCTGCCCCCTGCCTCATTTACCCGTTTACTTAAATAACTGTGCTTCTTTCTCACTGTGTGTACCTTGCCTGCTTTTGTAGACTAGTTATTATTTCTCTGAATAACTTCTATTTTAGCCTTTTGCATTTTCTTTCTTCCTAACTCATTTTTGCTAGCACTTTAATTGCCCTGTCTGGGTAGGACAGTGCCTACATTGAGCACTATTTGCCTACAGTGTATTTGATGGACACATTTTTAGAAATTTATGGGCATGTAGATTATTGTTCACTTCTGATTTTTCTCTAGTGCTCATAATAATCTGTGTTTTCAAAAAAGAACAGTAAGTAGATAGAATTTTTTTTAAATTTCAAAATGATAAGTCATAAAACCATGTAAACAATCTGGTCCCTAGCAGAACTCTGTTTTTGTGGATTCTGAGCAGCGGCACTGTAATTCGTTTGTTCTAGTTCATGAGGTAGATGTAATTAATATTTCATCTTTCCCTACTCACTTCATGACATTTGACTCTTCCCTATGCCTGGTGGGGATTAAAACTGTGTGAAGTGTGGAGGGAGGTGTGGTGGCAGTGCATTTCCAAACCCCAACTGCTGGGATGTGTCCTTATTCCTGCTGAGCGGTAGCCCCGTGTGTACTGGCCAGTGCTTAGCAGATGGCAAGCTGCAGTCTGTGAAAACACATTTGTTATTACTGCTGCTGTCTCCTCTCTGCTCCCCAGAGTGTGAGTGCCACAGGGCAGGAGCAGCCTTCCCCCTGCACGTGAACCAGCAGGCTGTGGTGCACCGTGGCACTGCTCTGAGTTGGCAGCGTTTGGGTGCTTGTGTAATAGCAATAGATGATGATGACGATGGCTGAGAACTGAGCTGTTCCACCTGCAAATTCTAGCAGTGCCTAGCCTGGCTTCCTAACTGAGCCACAGCAAAGTTGCTTTTCTTAGATATTGAAGAACAAACTGTGTGTGGTTAATGTATTTCTATGCTGCCACAGCATGACAGATGCCCACAAGGCTGGAGCTGGGGGTTGGAGGGGTGTGTTGGAGTTGCTCCTGGAGCTTTGGGCACTGTTTCACAGTGTTAAATGTGACTGAATCTGAAGAAATAGTTGTTATTTCATTGAAAACACAGTTGTATCAAGGGATGGTAGGTAGCCATAAAATCCTCCTGGGTCTAAGTTCAATAAGATATTTTCCCCGTGTATACTAGCAGAAAATACCTTGTTACTTGCTTTTTTTTTTTTTTTGTTCAGAGGATTGAAGCTGCCTGTGAGTCTCAGGCATCTAAATCTGCAGCACTACTCGTTAAATCTTGCCATGTACAGAAAATAGGATATTTTTTTCTTGGTTCTTCCTCTTATGCTCTTAGGTGCTTGTGGAGCGTTCAGCGTAAGTAGGCATTACCGTTAGCACAAGCAGAGATAAGAAAACAGCCCTGAACTCTTGAACCCCTTTCATACGTTCAATTCAAGAACCTGTGAGCCAAATGTTTCAGGGATCTATAGGGACAAACACCAGGGAATGTCCAGGGGCCTGGCTCTGACGCTGGAGACCTGTGGCCACGCTCAATTGGACACAACAGAGCTGGTAATGCTCTTTTGCCCGTGTCGCCTCCACCTGCACTGATCTCTGCAGTGCAAATCAGAAGTGAATGCTTGGGTTCCTGTGCAGATGGGAGTGTATGTGAATGTACTGCAAGGCTCCAATTTCAGTTTATCTTAACTAAACCCCTTTGTCCCAGTCCACAGCAGGTTGGTGCTAACCTACTTCAGTATCTAAGTTCCCAGCTGGTCTTCGGAGCAGTCCATCTCTGAGCACTTTATAGGGCACTGTTGAGGCTGGTAGGGTTAAAATAAGATTTGACTGCTACACCTTGGTTTGCAGATAGACTACATGAATTCCTTCTGGCCTCTCTCATTTTAGCCTTGTAAAACACACAAGTTTAATAGATAAGTGTAGGACTTTGGAGTCTTGGCTATTGTAGCATTTAATGTGGTTAGAGCATAGGAACAAGCAGACATACGAAGAAAACCTTTCCTCCTCCAGACCCAGATGTCATCCCACAGGCACTAGGATTTCATTAGAGCTGAAGCTTTTGATTTAGAGGGAAATTTCTTATTTCGTTAATTTGTTTGTCCTTTAATCAATGGTTTCCCATGTTTCCCTGCCTGCTTTCCAACCACATAATGGCAAGCATATTGAGGTCTCAGCTGTTTGGAGAGAGATCTTAAAACGTGTTCCTTGCCCTGAATGGGATGTAAAAAATGAACAATGAATGGAGGCTATGCAAAACATCTATGTTGGGTATGCAGTGGTTTGGAGTAGGAGCTGTGTCCTGAGCACAGCTGACGGAGCACAGAGGAGTAACACTGAGCTCCCTGGCTGTTCTTGGCTCTGTTGGTGCTGGAGGAAGAGAATTGGGAAGACATTACTGCTGCTGATCCTAAGCTTTTCTTTCCTCTTGGATGAAGGAGGCCAATGTTGGCAGGGCCAGCTGAGACTCCTTCCTGTCCTTCATGAGGTTTTCCAGCCTTGTAGGAAAAAAAAACATACAGAATCCAGTTATTTTTAACTCTCTTGTATGTGCCAGCCACTGAGGTGCTGCTGAACACATGCAGGAGAGAGGAGGATGCATAGATGGAGCAAAAGTGCCCATATTTTTGGTGCAAGCAGCCCACTGTCAATGCTTAAAATTTCTCTTGGGGCTCAGCTATTATTATTAAACTTTAAAGCAACTGTAAAGAAGAGTAGCAGGAAAGTTTGTTGTGCATCAGATGTACAGCATTTTTGTAGCTCTGTGAAGCCCGATTTGTGATTCACTGGCTAAACTATTGGCTCTTGCTAAGGAAGATGTAGAAGGAATGCATTCCCCCACACCTTGCCTGAATTGAGAACCTCTGCTTAAAAATGGCAAGATGTAGCTCCGTGAACACGTTTTCAGTTCCTAATGAAATACATACGTTCTTCTTCATACAGCATCTCTCAGGGGCTACTGTGCAGAGCACTGAGGGCTACTAATAAGGTCTTCTTTTCCTTCCTTCCTTCTCAACTGCTGTGGAACAGATGTATTTTTATGAAGTTGGATACATTTGGAGATTTTTGAGCCTTTTTTTAAATGTCATTGATCCTGAAGAGCTCTAAGAGACAGCATTTTTCAAATCCATTGTATAAGCATCTTGTGCTCTTTGTTCTGTTTATTTAAAAAGTCTTGGGGGGAAAGCAGAGAAGACTTGGCCAGCCATGAAAGATTGATACCAGGCTACTGTATATAATCAGTGTGAGAGCTAGGTTGTAGCTGCTAAATTATCAATACACAGTCAGTTTTAGCTTAGTTTAGCTGACTTCACAAACACCTCTTCTTAAACTGGTACAAAGTGGCAAACTTAAGACCTGGATGAAAGATAAGCATCTTCATCTGCTCATGGGTTTGTTTTGGTTAGTCTGTGAGCATAGGAATGTTTGGGCTGATCTGTGTGTGCTGTTGAGGCAATGAATGCCTAACGAATGCTAGAGCTGCATGAGAGGAAGTTTGAATCAATGCATATATTATTGTGGAGGATTTCATCTCAGCTCTAACATTTGTGACTGCAAAGCGACTGTTCCTGAAGATGGGAAAATAGGGTTACGGAAGGAAATAATCTTTATCTTGTTTGCAGAAACTGCCAACAAGGCTTTCTGAGGCATTGCTGTGCTCTGTGGAGGGCTTGGAGGCTCCCTCAGGGAGCAGGACTTAGCCCGGCGTGGTGTTTCACAGGGGTCGGCAGCTCAGAAGTCAAGCCCAGTGAGATGAGAGCACTGAAATTCCCATCTAGGCATAGACTGTGTGCCAGGAAATAATATAAAGGGTTCATAGTCTTTGACTTACAGGCTGTTGTGTGCAGAGGGTTTGCACAAAATATGCAAGCTTTTCATATTTTGCCATGACTAAATAGAGTTGTATTTATTAACTGAACCTGAATGTTACAATCACTGTCACTCAGCGAGAAACTCTGCTCCCTTTAGGCAAATTCTCTGTCTGTCTTTTGTTTCCCTTACTTTTCCATCTGCTTTTTGTATGGTTCTCATCCCTCCTCTCTCCTTTCCTTTTTGTGTCTGAGTCCCCTTTGTTATTCTCCCTTCATTTCTTCTTCATATTAAATCACCTTTCTCACCCCTGAGGCTTAAATAGCATCATCTTCCCCGTTCCATCTAGAAAGAAAGATCTTGGGACGTGGTTGGTAATGACCTGACATGTCAGCACTTCGAGAGATGCCATTCCAGGAAGTATAGATGTTCACACTGGGTCACATACTGTCTGCGAGCTTGGACAAAGAGGCATTACTGAAGGAAATCTTTTCTTCATGACAGTATCTGTATCTCTGGAGGATGGCAATAACAGATGTTTAAAAAAGAAACCCCCGCAGGTCTAACTTGAACCTGGCCCTGGAGCAACGTATTTCCCCTCCTGCCCTGAGCCTAGAGCTGCAAAGTGATCTCTTTAACTCATCTAGGGGTAGGCTGGGGACACGAAGGGAAATACGCTGCTGCTGTGTCAGGCTTCTGCTGAGTTTAAATGATCATAATTAGAAATGAAAGGCTCACAATCCCATTTGCAGTCATCCAGTTCTATAATCTGCACATACCATCTAATAAGAATATGTATATTACCCATCACTGGAATTACTTTGCTGCTCATCCAAGCTTAATTGAAAAATAATCGTAATCTATTCAGTGTTACATTTAGTGCTTAAATGAGGTAGTGTGAGAAAAAACGACTTCTGAAATGTGGATTGTCGTGGATTTCATAGTTTGGGCTTAGTTCTGATATTAGTGCTCATCATTCTGATCCTTGGGTGATGTCACTCTGATGTGTGGCTTTGCAAGTACACCTCATTATTACTTCTTGCAGCGTACAGGAAGTGAATTCTTTCTCCTTTAAATGGAATATTTACAAGCTGTTACTTATTGCAGGAATTTAAATGAATGAAGTTTCTTTCAAAAACAAATGCAAGCCGAGGAAAGCAAAGACAGCAACTGAGTGCGAAGGTGTCATAAGATGGAAGCTGTGCAGCTCATGTGTGTAAGTTCTGCTGCTTAAGCTGAGCTGGGAGTGAAAGGCAAGGAGTGCTGGAAACTCAGTGCTGGCATAGCCCATTGCTGGCATAGCCCATTGCCATGAGGCAGGTGCACTTGCTGTACAGTCACTATAGTTCATGGACAGAGTGTGTTTGTCTAACATGCAAGTGATACTGTCCTATGGGAATGGTTTGTAAGAAGAGCATGAGGATGCCTGTGAGAGGCCAGGCCCATGGAGTTCTGGGGAGAGCCTCAAAATCAGCTGGCTGCATTGTGACTCTTCACCAGACAGCTTTTTTAGCAGACAGTACTCCGTTGCCTGGGGATGACTGTGGAGCTTTTTGGGTGCAAGAAATACACCTCATTTATACACATGGAAGATGGGCTTACATAGTTCATTGTAGAACTTGGCCAAAACTGCTAGTACTGAATTTCTGTTAACCACGATCCTTCCCCCAGATCTGAATGAGCTCAGATTTGGGGGTTTGATTTCTGAATAACTTAAATTTTGTGTTTTGTAGTTACACTGTAGAATTTCAAAACCATTTTTTACTACATTGACTTAAATAATATTTAAATTCTAGCAAATTATATAAGATGACAAATATATCTTTCATCTCATAATTGACACGGTATTTATTTTCTACTGTAAGTTTCTCACCAGTTTGGGAAATTTAAGGGATGCTATTTCACTTATGTGTTGTTTCTGGAAAGAAAACAAGCACAGCAAAAGTAGTTTTTAGGTGCCTTTTAATTTTTCTAGATATTATTGAAACATCTTTTTTGGAGTGTTACATGATAGTACTGCTGTATGAAAAGAAGTACTAAATATACTGAACTTTTTCTTCAGTTATTTAGAGTGGAATTAATATTCATTGAATGGACAACCTCATCTGAGCCAGGATTAACTTCATCTTGAAGCTGTTATTCTCTTGCTACTTAAGCAGTACAATATATGTTCTTATCAACAATTGAGTCTCATTTTTAATTTATGAAAGTTTACCTGAGAGCATTCACGTCTCACCCTTTCCAAGTTTGAGAAATTGCCTTTAATGTCTTAGTGCTTGACTTTGAACAGCTAATCTTCTTCTGTGCTGTGTAAGAAAGTTGTTTTGATATGTACAAGATTTGCTGCTTGTTTGTTCCAAGTCTGCGCAGCATAATCAACCTAAGCTTTTTTTCAGTAAAAGAATCAGTGATTTTGTTAAAACAGAAATCAATCCTTTTCTCTTAAGTTACTTTGAAGCCAGTTATTAAAAAGTCATGATCCTGCTTCTTAGATTTTAAGAAGCCTGAAGGTAAATTCTGAAAGTTTTCTTGCTCACTTTCGTTCACAAATATTTCATGATTTGTGCTCTCGTTAAATTTTTAATGTTGGACTGGAGGATATCAGTACAAGCAGTTAATTGTAGTGGACTGTCTGTAGGCTCCATGAGAACCCATGCTGTGATTAGATTTCTAAGCTAGTGTGTGGTGCACAGTTTTATTGACTTAAGTTTCACACATTATTGAAGGATTCTTAGTTTTCATTTGTCCCACAGTTAATTAAGTCTTCAAACCAATGGGAAACAAGAGGGGCAGAAACCTACAACATGGCCTCAAGAATTGTATATTAAATGTTGAATTCCACACTGTTCTTTCTTATTGTTTTTCTTCTCTTTCATTTTTCCTTAAACATTTATATGCTATTGAATTCATCTAGAAAAAGCAAGCTTGTTCTTCAGGTAGAGGTTTGTTTGTTGTTTTTTCTTCTCACTCTCTCTTGCTCCTCTGCCTACTTTCTATAGAATGTTTAATTTAATCTTTCTAGCTGTTGCATTGGTTTGCCTGGCCTCACTAGAATCAGTAGGAAGGCATATCAGTGGAATTAAACTAATATAACTAATATAACTATATGGTCAACTTACCATCAGTGCAGCTAGAGAGAAACCAGCTGGCATGAATGACTTGATCTTTGCATCAATCTCCCTGCACAGGCAATCAGTTTAACAGGGAGAAGTGAGAATGGAGGCCTCACCACTACCCTGTTGTGGAAGGTTCCCTATGTTACAGTGTCATCCTTCAGAATTTGCTGATGCTCTCTGTCATCACTTAGTTATGGGAGCAATGGTACTTGGTGCTTTTAAAATCTAACCATACAATATTCCTGAATCCAGAGCCTGTAAAAAGCAACAGCAGGCTTCACTGTTTTGTCAGTCACCATTCTAGTCACCATACTAATTAAGAGGCATTTAAGCCACAAAGGTATTGGAAGGTATCTGTCATAGCTAACAGCGTGAGATTTGTCTTGTTGACAAAGGAGGACCGATCTTACTCATAATTTTTTAGTATACCCAGCTGTGTTGTGTAGTTTTTGTACCTCATGCATACTAATAATTATGAGGAATGGCATACTGTTTCAGTAGGAATCACTGTTATGTTCAGCATGGGGATAAATTGTGTTTTCACTCTTCTCCATCACTTTTTTGGTGAAAGAACAAAAGTGCAGACAAGCAGATCTGTTCTTTAATGAAAATTTTCAGATCACTGTGCTATATGACTTAGGTAATGGCCTAAATAGTCAAGTTAAAGAGAAGATAATTGGAAGGCTAATTTGGATTCACCCTTCCATACTACTGTTTAAAGATGCCAAACGCTGAGTTCCGTTAGTGCTTCATTTAGTTTGGTTGTTGCAATGACCTAACTCCTCCTGAGTCAGGCTGCTCTCATCTCAGTATAATATAGAATTTTTGTGTTGCTGGATTGGAGCATGTCAAACCTTTGGCTTTTCTGGTACCATAAGATTTAGAAGCAGATAAGCTTACATAGTGGCTTACATGAGGGAACAGACTATCTCTGCGTTGGTCCCTGAGGTGTCATCGATTCTATTTGCATTACATGGTCAAATATTTATATGTGGTATCATCGAGGCTAACAAAAGGTTGTCATAGGGCAGTGATTATGTCACAAATTGTGACATTTCCTCATTGATGGGAAGGATAATGCCAGCATGCCATGGTGCAAATGTCATCACTTTGTGATGTGACAAGTTGTCCCTAAGGACAGACTTTTAAAAGAACTTAACTGATCTTTGAAAAATGAATTGGTGGAGATGGATTTCATTTGCGTCATATTTAGGAACGATCAGAAGTTTAGAAAGCAAAGCTTGCAGCACCTTGTATCACTTTTCATTCTTGTAGGGTCTTTGCCAATGCCACAAACTTTAGTCACTACATACATGATGCTTGGTTAGCAGACACATTTGTTAACTCATCATGCTTAAAGGCAGCTCCAGAGCAGACAATTCTTCAGTAGCGAACTTGTTTAATTGGACTGTTCTCCATTTGTAGTGTAGTGGGTTTTTCTATTTTAATCACAGAGCAGTAAGGGAATTTGGAATATCTCCAGCTTGTCAAAACTTAAATGAAATGAGAAGTGGGATAATTTTGTTTGTATTTTTTCTGTTCTTCATTCAAAGCTTGTTAGAGCAATTGCGAAGGATTGTGAGCATTGTTTCTGCAAGACAAGTTCAGCTGGGAGGGCTGGGCTTAGTTAACATAACTGTTAACCAGAGATACATTTGGTATCGTAGGGAAGTTCCATGTATATGACCAAGATACACTTTAATTAATAAACACAGATGGTGTTAGGTAGTTTCTAAATGACATTTTAAATAAAATTCAGATGTAACTTGCAGTAAAATTGGTTCTTTTGAGAATGTTCGACAGGTTTCTTAAACTATGAAGAACGTAGAATCGTGGAATAGAATCACAGAATCATTTAGTTCGGAAAAGATCCTTAAGATCACCAAATCCAACCATGGCCTCACGCTACCAAGCCTGCTGTTAAACCACATCCCTAAGTGCCACATCCACACATTCCTTAAATCTCTCCATGATGGCTACTACCACCTCTTTGGGCAGCCTGGAGAACTGAAGGCTGCAACTGTTGCTGTAGAAATAGTAGATTTCTCTTTCTGTAGAAGCAGAAATGATGGAAAATGTGTTCATCCAATCATAGAATAATAAAATCATAGATTTGCTCTTCAGGTAAGGTGCTTCTAGATTTCATGTTCAGATTTGCTCTTTGATGCCTAGTAATTCTTCTTGGTGGCTGCATGCAGGTTTATTTTGTCCCATACTGCTCAGAAAATGGACACGGAACAGTATTAGCCAGCAGCATCCTGTCCTCTGCTCCTGAAGCTCTCACTGTAAACCAAGCTTTAGATCAGTGATACTGTATGGAATTACTTTCCATTAGGTTTGGAAAATGTTTTGATGAATTTTGTGTTTGCCAATTCTGTAGTTTCTCAGCTTTGTGTTTGCACAGAAATTCTTGCATATTTTGAGAGTGGGCTGCATGTGAAACTATCTGCAAATGGTGCAAGTCACTTATTCTGCCTGTGTTAAGCAGCAGATTTAATCCTGATTTTAAGTGCTGTTCTTTGAAAACAGAACCAACAGAAGCTACAGTCTTCAAATCCAGCATCTTTTCTCGTAGCATTTTAGCATTTCCTAAGCAAGGAGCAGTGCTGGGTCGCCCACACACCTCATTTAGGGTCCGATGGTGGCACAGCTCAGTGGGCTGCTCCTGCTGCTCGGTGCTGAGCTAATGCTCTGTGCTTGCGCCAACCTCTAACTCACTGCTAGAGAGGAGACATTGAATAAGGAAAAATCATAGTATTTCATGGAAATGAACAGTCTTGTACAAACTCTGAACAGCTTTCTAGTCACGGTGTTTGGACATTGGGTATTTTTTTCAAACTGGTTTGTGATTGATCCAAAGCCAGTCCGTCTCCTGTGTGAATTCCTACTATATGACATTTTGGCTCAGATTTCTGAGAGCATAAGCCTCCATTTCTGTCAGTTCAAAGGCCAACTCCAGGTGAGCTCTGCTTCCTCTACAGAAGACGTGCCAGTGGTTGCAACATGAGGGCAGCTTCTGCAGAAACAGCACACAGAGGGGCCAGTTGTTGTTGCATTCATCTGGGCTTTAGGAAATCCATTTTGGGTTCTTTGGGCTGCCAGAAGCTTTCTGTTCAGCCCTGAGCAGGTAACTTGAATCTTTCTGTTTCTCAATTCCACATACACAGGTCTTGTTCTGCCTCTTTGGTTATAAGGGCAACATCAAAGATCACGAAGTGTTTGGGTACTTTGGAAATTTATGCGATCATGTTACCATAGATAAATAGAATGGTACAGAGAGACAAGCTGCACAGGAAAGTGATTTTTCTGATGTTAATCAGGTATAAGAGAATCTCATCTTACAGTTTCTTATCCAGAGCTTTCATGTGGCTTTACATCCTACACAATTTTGCTTTTTAAATGCTGTCCTGCAAAAGCAGTAGACCCCTATGAATGATTTTTCATTTATGTACGTTTTTAATGGCTGACACATGCATTGGTGAGATATGCTTTTTATTTTGAAGAATATGGTTTTCTTTCATAATAACATCTATTTTAAAAATAATTAGGAAATTTTACCTTTAGAGAAGGCTGTGTTGTTTTGTTTTTCTTCTTTCACTCAACTATTTGCTTTTTTAATTTTAATTTGGTAAGAGTTATAAATTTCTTGGAAGACTCACTGCATACACAATAATTTGAAATGTGTCTGGCATTAGTTCTGCAAAAACAATCTGGATGTTCTCTGATCTGGATCTACAGAGCCATAAAATATATATGGCACTGTATTAAGTTTTATAATGCTCATTACTTCAGTGTTGTACCTGTTGGGTAGAAAATCACTGAAGCGGATGAAGAGTATTGCTCTTTGAGCAGCAGAATTATTAGGAGTGCTTTTATATGGTCTCTTCTAGATATGAGTTTCACTGCAGGGTTCAGCAAAGAAATAATTAGTATTTAAACTGTTTGCTAAGGAATATGACTGTTCCTCCAGAGCAGAAGAATTACAAATCACTGAAGTGCTGCAGAATTTTTCTTTGGGCTAAACTAATTGCTGTGTGAGGTCTCCAAGTTATAATGAGGGATATCTGTGGTTTAGTAAAGCAAGCTTAAAACTCAATACAGTAGGACCCTTTTGTAGCTCCTGAATCTTTCACAGGACTTTCTTTGTAATTTTGGGCAGTGCTCTCTGTTCCCGTTCCAGTTGTTAGAGCTGTATTAGTAGCTTAATCTGTGTGCCTTTAAAATTAACCGTGCATTTATATTTAGTTACTTTCAGGGTCAATTCCTAAGCTACTTAGACAACAAATTTAACCCACCTGCTTTGTAATCACTGTAATCGGTACTCTGAAATGCTTGGGATCAACGTGTGTGTTGGACAGCAATTTGACTGTAGCAGTGAGCTCTGAAAGGTTAAACATTCAGATTGTTAATTGTTAGGTAACCTTCTGCTTATAATTATAGCCATAATAGACATCAGTATTTATCTTGATATCTTTCTGTTGTTGAAAGGGATTCTTATTTATGATCTGTAGAAAATGCATTTGCTTAACAGGCATTGCATTAGCATGTCTGAGCCTTGTAATGCATTTAGTTTCACACGGTATCTATTCTGAAACTCACTGCAGAATAGTAGAGGTGCCACCATTGTCTTGGAAGTGTCTAGGAGGAAGCCATGCAGATGTTTTCACATTAGAATATGTCATTATGCTACTCATTTTCCATCACCTAAGTGCTGTTTGTTTGGTTTCAGTAGCAACATAACTGGGAGTGAGGTATTTTCTCTGAAACAGTCCTGTAAATATCAAGGTATAAATCTGTAAGGAAGTCTGGACAGTTTTGGTGGTTATATAATCCCCAGTTCCATTTTTTGTGGTGAGATCTTGTCTGGGTGTTGGATATACACAACTTCTGAGTGTAAAGCAACATGCATCTCCCACTGATGTGAGCGACTCAAACACCTGCCCATTGCATGGCTTTACATGCTTTGCAGTATGCTGATTTTTGCATTCTCCCAGGCTACAGCTCCCTTAAAACAAACCTTCCAACACCAGACATACTTAATCTGGCTTCTCTTACATTACTGCCTTACTGTGCAGCCCCACAGCTACTGCAGTGACACAGGTGGAAGGCATTGGGCACTGGCAAAGGGAAAGGAAAAGTGCCCAGAGTGTTGGGAAATGGGGGCTTTGGGAAGTGCACTGCCGAATACATTTGCTGTGTAATAGGCTCCTTAAACATTGCTTGCTACCTGTTTGTCAGGGTAGTGGTGCTGTTTTAAGTGACTGTGGGATGCTTAAGCCACCAGGCATGGGCGAACCCCTTTGGCTGGTGTCGGTGTGGTTGTTTATGGAGTTGGATGGGAACTGAACTGGAGAACTGATTGTAGTAAGAAGAACCTGGACAGCTGGGTTAGGCTATTTTCTTTAATGCCCGACTTAAATCTGCTTCAGTTTACTTCTTTCCCTGTCCTCTATGGGTATGGAGAAAAGTTTATACCCTGTCTCTTCTCATCAAGCTTTAATATATCTGAAAGCCTTTATTGTGCTTCTCCTCTCTCTTGCATTCTTTAGATTTAATAACCTCAGCTTCTTCATCCTCCCCCTGCTGCACACTTGGTGCTGCTTTTCTAGGCCTCTTATCATTTTTACTGCATTCTTTCAGGCTCTCTCCAATTATTTCACATTAGCCTTGATGCTGTGGTGTGAATACTTGTTCACCCGAGCTCTTCAGGCTGGAGCGGAAGTTTACTTTGAGTCTTACCATCTGATCTTGCAGCCTCTCTCTCCATTGCCTTATGATGCCATGCTGCTATGAAAAGGACAGATGTTATCATCTCATGATTCATTAATACTCCCAGCAATTTTGCTGAGCATACTTTGCTCTTGACAATTCCGATTATATGCACTTTAGTATTTAATACATGTTGAGTGTCATCATTCTTGCTGTACAGCACCCAGTCATTTTTAATCATTTTGTCAATTTGTGAAAATCACTTTGAATTCTAACCCTGTACCTCTGGCACATCTTTCAGCTTGGTGTCATACTCACATTTAATATGCATAGCCCTTTAATACGGATGTCCAATAGTACCAGACTAAGGACATATTCCCTTGCAAACCTGCTTGTTTGCCTTTCTGTTATCCCCAAGGCCTGCTACTCTTATATATGAGAGAATTAGATAATTTTGATAGTATTTGCTTTTGGGAATTTAAAATTGGACTGCGTGTATTGCTTGCACACCATTTATGTGGTAATAGTTTCTAGAAATTTTCTGGGACTTGAAGGTACACTGACTAGTTGGTGATTTCCAGAGTCGTTCTAACTCTTCTGTTTTTATAGAATAGGTTCACTATCCATTCTTTTCTGGTCAGCTGGTATGATCCCCACTGCACACTAACTCTTTAAGAAGTAATTTTAAACCACATCAACACTTCTGACAGTTTGAAAACCTGTGGATGATATTCGTCTCCACCTGTGCATGTTCCTGTTGCCTTGTTCTTCATGGAAATACCACCTAAGTTCTTTCACCCTTCTACATTTCCTGTCGTTTGTTGTTTTTGAACATATTTCACTAGGCTTTGGCACCACTGCTCTTCGTGTGACTGTGTGGTAAAGCTGTTCAGTGAAACAATTTGGAAAAATGATCAAACATTTTCCTGTCTTCAGCCTGCTTGAGCTTCGTGGTTTACTTATAGATTATAGATATTTATAGGTAAATCCTGTATGAGTAAAACACACAGCTGGTGAGTTATATTAAAATTAGTGAAGGATCAGAAGCTCAGTGTGCATGTATACATATATATTTATGTCTCACTTGAAAAACTCTGTAGGTTAATCTCTGTTTCTCTTCTTTCAGAAGATCACTGCAATATTTACAAATAGTGAACTCAGTTGCCTTGGTTGTATGTTTACTTTTCTGTGACCCTTTGTCCATATAGCCAGTGTGAAGTCTGTGCTTCTGTAACCGTATCTTATCTGTTGCTTAGTGTGACTTAGATTTTGGAGATGGGCATATAGGTGCTGGGGTAAAGCTGGTAATAATAGCCAGCAGATAATGCAGCAGAAGTTCAGAGGCAAGATTTTCACTTTTATTATTATTACCACACAGCTTTAAACATCCCTTTGTCTTACCAGACTGGTATCTGAAGTTCATTGAGTGGAGTAGATTCCTTCTGGGTGTTCATAGGAAGATGTGACAAACGTGTGTTGATAACATTGACCCCTTTCCTTCTGTGAGTCCCAGACAGCTTTTGTGAGTAATATGGCATTAAGTTATGACCAAGGCATAGTCTGTGAGCTGGTGAGACCAAACTTTTCTGTAAATACTCAGATCTGCAGAACTTCTTACAGAGACATTCAGACAATGTCTCTGTAGACATTCAGACAATTCAGATGGAAAAGATCAGCATGTCTAAAAGAATTTAAATGATTTTTCAAATAAGCAGAAGTGCCTAGATAACTGAACACAGTGAAGAGGAAACATTGCTGGTGCAATGAATCCAAAGACGTCTCCATATGCTGGTGAGTTACTGATCTTTAGGAAAGTGCTGAAGGAAGGCTTAGCATGCCAGAAGAGAGGGCTTAGATCTTCAGAAGAGGGAGAAAAGATTGTGCTGATGTGAGTTGCCACTGTGGTTATAAAATTCCCTCCTCTCTGACAGCAAAGAAGCTGAGGTCTGAGATGAGGTCAGATGTGAGGGTCATGCTGGAGGTGTGAGTATATTTAGAGAGGCACCATTTTTGCGGTGGGAAAAGTGGTGCTGTGGTACAGCTGTAAGTCTCTGTTTGTTTGTTTGTTTAGCAACAAGTTACATTATCAATTTATTTCTTGACGTTAACCTTAGTAATCTGCTTTCTATTTTCTTTTTGATCCTTTTCTGTCTATTTAGATGAAAACCTCTTGCCATGATTTTTGTAGCACAAAGCACAGAGAACTCCTAAATTTGAACATAGTTTTGAACTGTGTTCTGTGCAGAGTTTACCAAAAGGGGAATTAATGCAATTTATTTTACCTGCTGAGCTTTTGCAGACCTTCAGAGGCAGGAGGAAGAAATTGTCATGATTTTTATTTGTAAATCCTCCTTCAATTTGTCTTTATGTTAGTCTTGTTCTGAATCACTAGGGAATAAGTGATGACAAATAAGCAGAAGTTATGAGTAGGGCACAAAGTATAACTGTGCCCAAAAATGTTTATGAGATCACACTTTGGTTTTTAAACAATTGCTTAAACAAATAGTTTGTTGATAGAAGGACATCTTTGAGTTTGAAAATAATATACGATTTGTACAGTAATTGAAGTGGCAGTTACTTCATCACACTTTAGTTTATTGATTCCATTACTGCACTGACCTCCTTTCTGCTGAACCACCAGTCTAAATGCCTGTGCTGTGTGGGATAGATTAAAAGGAAAATAGGTCTAACTATACAGATTCCAGTTTTCTGCAATAAATGGAGAAATGAAAGCAAACACACTAGTTGAAAAAGAAAAATCTCAGGATAAATGACTATTTGAATATCTTTAGATTTGATGGATTTTTTTCAAAGAAACTGTGAAAACAGGGAATGCCTTTTTTGCAGGTCGGTGATGGATGCTGAGTTTGCTTGCTTAGTTAAGTGTCTGGCATCCACACTCAAGTAAGCAGAAATCCAGAAGAATATGAAAATTGTCATATGAATGGGAGAGCAAGGCCAGCTGGAAAGTGAGTTTGTATATTCTACATGTTAAATAATAGTTTCCACGCTTTTATTTTTCCCCAGAAGGATGGCTCATAGTTGGGCAATGTTCAAAGCTGCAAAATAAGAACGTAGAACATTGGCACCTGAGCTCAGTGGGAGCTGGGAACCACTGCCTTGCAGGACAGGAATCTCTCGTCACTTGTGTCCTGAGCAGCTCTTTCCCCCTCTGGCCTCTTCAGGGCATGCTGCCCTGTGCTGCAAGCTTGCTTGGTCTTATCTCCCCTCTGGAAAGGGAGATGGACTTTGCACCAGTGTCTTTATTAAAGAGCAGGAGCTGGCAGCAAATGGTCCTCCATCTCTCTGTTTCTGGCAGCTCTCAGCTTGCAGCAATTCCCCAGGACAGGGAGGTACAAAAGCTGGTGGTCTGCCATGGCATGGAGAGCTTTTCCAGGCTGAGCGTGGCTCTAAGGAATGGATGTTTTGGCTTTTGCTGCCTATCCCTCAGTTTTGATAGGTTTTCTGCTTCCTCCCTTTAATCATTGATGAAAGTCAGCCAAACTGAAAGGACGTGTTTTGCTCTTTGTATCTGGGAAACAGAACAAAACAAAGGAAAGATTTGGCCATTGGAATAACTGAAGTGAGGATAACCCATCGCTGCGTGTCTGGTAGAAAGATAGATGATATTTTTTTGTGTTGATAGTATTTGCTGAACCAATGGATGTAAAGCTTCAATTGCACTTGTAGGATATTCTGACCGTTCTACAATGTGAAATGACATAAATGACTTCGGTTACCAAGGCTCAGTAACATTCAAGATCTCTTAGTCGCACTTAGATGCTGGTAGAAGAGGTGTTTAGTAAAGTCATCCTAAGAGTACCATATTTTTAATATCAGGATTTGTGCCTGGATTATCACTAAGTGAATTGTGACACAGTTCCAAGAGCACCTTTTCATGGGATTTGGCCCAGGCATAATATGCTTTCACTGAAGTGTGTCTGGAGCAGCTGAGTGGGAGAAATAGAGATTGGGAATGGTCAGGCTGTTTCTGAAGGGTTTTTCAAACAGATTTGTTTTCTTCCTGTTGCAAGATGGAAACTTTTGGATGCAGAGCCTGATTCAGAGACCAAAAGGGTAAAGTACTCTTGCATTTATTAAATTGTGATGTGAGTTGGGCCATATGGCACAGAAGCAGAACAGGGGTATTGTGAAGGTTTCTCTCTGGGGATCCAACTTGCTTTCTGTGATTTGATGGGGGTTTTATTGCACAGACATGCTCAGATGCTGTGTTAAGAAGTGCAGTATAGCAATCTGAACTGGATGGAATTAATTGCGGTCTTCTAAATGACAACAATTCTCTGGCCATATTACCAGGTTGGCCTCATCATCTTTTTTGATTGTGCTACTCTAAATTTGGACCATCTGCACGGAGTTGGACTAGTGTTGCTGCTCAGAATTTTACAGGCTTTCTAACAGCCAAGTTGAAAGGGCATTTCTCATTATTGTACCAATGGCTGAGACACTAAGTGCTTGCTGTTGTGTTCACAAATGAATGTATGAGTTTTTGGCAAAGTGAAGGAGCCGGGTTCACTCATGTAAATTAAGGTCTTATTACAAAATGTCCAAGGGGGCTGTGTGCACCCAGATTAAACCACTGGGTCTTTCATGTGAAATGAGGATTTTAGATGCATGGTAGAATTGACATAATATCAGCACCATTCTTTTTTTTTTTTTTTTTTCCATTGACCTGATTAGGAAAGAAAACAGGATCTAATTTAATTTCCATTCCTCCTCTCTGTAAAAATCTGTTTTACTGGCAAATTAGAGAGATGAGAATTTCTGAAAATTTTGTCAAGCAAATACTTTCCATCTGACAAGGCTGAAACTCCAAAGTTGCCAGGAAACCTGAAAGCTGGTGTGATGTTAATTAGAGGAGATGGTCTGGCTCTTGCCATCTAGCTCCACATAATTTCACAGAGAAATTCTGATAACTCTTCTAGGTTCAATAGCCAGCTGATTGTCTCATCTTTTGTATTGCGTAACATGAATAAAAAAGAGTTTATTTACACAAGCATCACAAATTATTTGTCTGTGCTATCTCTGAAAATGCAACAAATACTTTAGACTTTCTGGGGCATGAGTTTAAAGGGGAAGGAGGAAATGGGGAACAAAAGGGTAGCTGAACTCGTAAGAGCTGCAAGCTACTTTCCGCAAGCTTGCTGTTATTATTTTATTAAAATGTTGATTAGGAAATGGCAAGAATACTTTGAATACAGAAAAGGTTATGCTTCCTACCTCTTGATTTCAGGAGATACTTTGGGATTAAATTAAATATGCCTGTAATTTATTGTATCATGAAGACTGAGTGTACTTGCTCTTTGACGAATATCCAGTTCCTTTCAGTGCCAGTTATTTCCTGGTCAGGTAGTAGATGAGTCTGGAAGGACAATGCTCAGCATCTCCTCCTTGAATTTTTGCTGCTGGGTAAAGAGAGATGTAAGGCTTGAAGGGGCCAATTCAGAACAGGCAGGAGCACGTGTGGAGCTGGTTTTGGTGCTTGCTGTAGGGATTATTTCTACTTTCTCCTTAATGAATCATTGGCTAAAATGTATAAATGTTAATTAAACATTGGATGTAGAACCTGTAGTTGTGGGACTGATAGTCATCTCAGATGAAGTGATCACTATCGCCTTGACAGTAGAACACAGTTTTTAGAAGTAGTCATTCTAAATGGGGAGTATAAGAAGGAGGGGGACAAACTCAGCAGGGTCTGTTGTGATGAGAGTAGGGGCAATGGCTTCGAACTAAAAGAGGGGAGATTTAGACTGGGTAAAAGGACAAGACTGTTTATATAAGAGTGGAGAGGCACTGTAAAGGGTTGCCTAGAGGTGTGTGTCTTTGCAGACGTTCAAGGTCAGGGTGGACCAGGCTCTGAGCACCTGATCTGGATGTAGATATCTCTGTTCATTGCAGGGGAGTTTGGACTAGGTGACTCCAACTCAAATGATTCTGTGATTCAGTGATTCTGAGTACATCCATGTTGGCTGTTGCTAGCTTGAATATTAATTCCTTTTCTAGTCATTTAGCTGTCACTGATGTGGACTCCTGTCCTGTGTGGTCAAATAAACATTTTTTTCCCAACATGAAGAAGTAAGTGTGAATTTAAACTCGAGCTTATTTCGTTCTGAGGCCAGAGGCAGTGAATGCATTCTTTGATCCACAGTTTGGTTTTGGCGTATAAACTCATTAGATATATCAGGACTGCACCTTCTGCAAGATTAAACCAGGTACTAGGGCTGAGTTTAACCATACTGTGGTTAAACTCTATCTAGAGCCATAAACAGTGCGTTTCCCTTTTTTCCTCATTTGTCTACATGGAATTGTCTGAGAATTTTGTTAGAAGCTCGGCTTAAATGGAATACTGAAATTGCTTGCTGGTGTTAAGAAGAATGTGGTGGGAGTGCCATTATCTAATATGATTACTCACATGCTGTATTCACTCTGTGTAAAATATGTCATGATATTTTTGAGGATTTCTGAAGTTTGATAACATGGACTACGGAAGTGTGGGCAGAAGTGAAATCTGATGTTCTTGTTTTAATTCAAGGCTATCAGTCAGTTTGCTTGACTTTGAAACCTGCAAAATCCAGTGCTGGTCCAATTTAAAACAAAAGTGAAGAGATCTCTTTCGCTGTTTCCTAATAGGCACTGCATGTGCCTATGCCTTGATTGCATTTTTAAAGTGCATGTGATGGCAATAGCTCTGGTTCATGTTAGAGAACTCCGTGCTGCCATGTGCCAGCCACTTTAGAGTTCTCAGTGCCCTTGCTGTTGATCTGAGTGCTGAACATGTCCCATAGGGCTCTACAATCATGCCAAAATATATTGCAGTGCTCAGGATTTATATGCTCACTATACTTTTTTTGCCTCTATGTTTTTTAGCTGTTCTCTCCATATGACTTCAAGCTCACGTCCATGACTGATTATAGGTTGTTAACAAAGTTTTCTGCTGCCTGTCCACTCCCTATTTCCTAATTGAACCCTTCTATGTAGGAGTAGAAACTTTCAATCTGTGAAGATCTTGTGGGCCAAGAGGACTTTTTGCAGCCAAATATTATTTAACAATACATAGATTCAGTGTCTTGCAACCCTGTATGTCTTACTTTTTGTTCTATCCCTAGTGCCTTTTCCTTTAGAAGCTCCTGTTTATGCATCTTTTTGTGATTTAGGATCTTGAAATGCACTGCTGCTGCCTCACTCAGTTGTATTTATGAATTGGTGTATTTAGAAAGAGAGGACTGTGCTGATGAACACTGACAGCTCAGTGAGCCTGCACACATCTCTGGGTGCATTGCATACTGGTGATGATGCTCTTCTGCCTGCTCCAAAAGACTTACTCCAAAGCAGAAGCAGTTCTGTTTCCCGCATTTAGCGTGGAATAATGCAAACCATTCTCTCAGTTAGAACATGGAGCTGAGAGTAGGTGCTCCTGGGCTCTGAGTTTCAGGCAGATTTATAAGATGCTGGGAGTACAGACTTTGGAATTTTGGTGTTAGCTCTCCTGTTGATGGGCTGTTGTTTCCTATTTGTGATGTCCCAGCATCTTGACATCACAGTCATGGAGCTGAGCCTCATTGTTCCGAGTGCTCTATACACATAGTGCATAGAAACTTTTATCAATGAAGTGAGTTTTCTAAAATATATACTCAAGTATTTACATACAGTTGGCTGCTTTTTCCCAAACATACTGGGCTGCTTCTTTGCCCTTGTGATATCACAAGACTTTTGTGGTCACCCAGCCACTGATGTTGGTGCTGCTACTCAGTTGCTGCGCAGACACTGTGTGCGGTGTAGCTCCACAGAAGTCTCCTTCTCTGGAGATACTTAAGACCCATCTGGGTGCCTTCCAGTGTGACCTATTATAGGGAACCTTCTTTAGTAGAGGGGCTGGACTGGATGTTGAATTATTTCAAATACTTAAGGTTTTTCAATACACGTTTTGAGTTACTTTTTTAAAAGATCATTTGAAACGACTGATAATAAAGTACTTTCTGAAATTTATGTCTGGTAAAGGTTGCCAAAAATGGCAGTGAGTGCAAGTCAGCTCACTTGTCACCTTGGAAAATCCGTGTTTGTCTGATGTTGAGGAGCCTGATTTGAAGTACCTGCTCGAGAACACCAGTGTGCTTTTTTTTTTTTTTAAGCTTCTTTTGATCTCTCTGTACAGGGACAGAGAAATACCTCATCATGTTGCTGTCAGAGTTAATGTTTTGAAAGATTTTGAATGCTTTACAAATTATATCCCGAAAGTATTAATTTATTTAATGTTGTACCCTCTGATAGAGACATTTTGCCTTTCTATATCTGTATCTCTCTAAAATGAGCACAGTGTTATTATTTGGTATTAATCTAGATTTCTTGTGTGGGGAATGGAAACCAATTGATGGAAGTAGGAAATTCTAACAATTCTACAACCCTTTGTCAGTTTTGTAGCTGAAGAGATCCCTCTGCAGTGTTGCTGTCCAATTAATCTGAAATTTGAAGCAGCTTCCATCTCTCATTTAGATGCCTGCTTTGTAAAATGTTCCTCTTCACGTCACATTTGCATCCTGCATTGTATCTGGTGCTGTTGTGCAGCTTGGAGGTGCAGTTATTTCAACCCTGAGCAAGTTTGTAGCTTGTATTCATAGTCAGATTTTGGTGTCATCTATCTATGAAATTATTCATCAGATTCGTGTGTGAATGTTTTTAATGGTTTAATGTGTTCAGCTGATAACAGACTGCATGCTCAAATGTAATGTTGCTCTTTTTAGACTTGATTAGACTCTATCCTTGATTGTGATTTAATGGCTGTTCACAAGCTTGTTCGCTCTTGCTGTTGCATACTAAGTACCAAAGTATGCAGCCAGGTCTGCCAAAGTCTTTCAAGGGACCATGGTTTCTCAAGGGAGATGAAAAGCCCTAAGTAGGCTAGCGTTTTGATTCAGGGCTTGGATTGTGTTTGATTGTTCTTGATCATCAAAGATTTTGTCTGTAAATCCCTCTGGAAATGTTTAAGTGCTCAAAGACCTGTCTCAGTGCTGGATTTTACTCTCCTAAAATGCTATCTAAACAGTCAAACAAAATCCTTTTTAAAGCAATTAGCACAAGGAATAGCAGTCAAAACAATTCCAAATATAAATTTTATTCACCTTTTTGTTTCCCAAATGTCTGTCTGAGCTGCGGTTCTATAAGAAGCAATGTCTGATTAGAAATCTTCTGTTTTTCATATGCTTTGTGTACAGTCTCTAACATTTCATTTGTGTATAGTGGGTATTACATGGCCACAATTACCATAATCTCTGCTTTTTAGCATGTGCTGTTTTTCATTGTGTTCTCACAGAGGTACTGATAACCTGACCTCACATGCAGGAAGATATGGGTGAGGTTATTGGGTCTGCTGAGGATTTTTACAAGAAGTCTGTGGAACAAGGAATTGAAGTTCTAGGCTAATGCCATTACCATGCAGTCATTCTTTACGTCAGTATCCAGTCTTCTCTGTTTAAATAATGAGGTGCTTAATCAAAATGTGATAGAGGTACACTAATTAGGAAACTGTTTAAGCTCAACTTGATGTTACACCAAAGGCAGTGGTGGATGAAATGTCCTTAGTAGTTTTCTGGACATAAGGCCTGATGGGTGAAGATGCACACAGGGGAGTGGGACCACAGAAGTGATGTGCTCCTCATCATTGGCTGCTGTGACTTTTATGAGCCTTGTGAACTTATGTTCTCCAATAAAATACCTGGAAGAGTAAACCAGCTTTCTAAGTGGAAGTTGATTGCACTTGATAGTATAATCAGGTGATGTTGAGAATAAGGTGTCAGGAATGGTATAATAAAGTTTTGTATCGGAGCCGATTTCCACATTTTGCCATAATTGTTGCTTTTCAATAGAAGTAAATAGTGCAAAGATTTGTCAACACTTTTCCATACCAACGAGTCTCTATTAACGTTGAAATTAATTCTGGTTTACTCCTGGTAACTGAGAGGAGGCTTTTTGCCAGCATTGCCTTCTTTTCCTTTCTCATGTCCAACTATGGTTAATTTGTGTCATAAGATTGCTGCAAGATGATAGCTTTGTTTGAGCTGACATATGCACATCAACTGCATGCTTTTGAGCTGCATTTTATTCACTTATTAAGAAAATGTGTTGATTACTCAAAAGACAAAAAAAAAAAAAAAAAAAGGAGTAAGAGATATTTCTCACCTGTGCTTGGGTAAGATACCAAACTTGCTTTATGTTAAGCACAATGAGAGATGAAATGCAGAAAGCTGCCGATGAAGGAAGGAATGCTTTTGCTGTAACGAGTAGCCTGGTAAATCTCAAGTATCAGGGAAAAGCCATAAAACAGATGCAGTTTTGACTCCTGATGAGAAGGTGCAACTAACTTGTTTTGAAGGTAGTCATCCAAGCAGACAAGTTCTCATACTCATACTTTAAAGCAAAGTACACCTCCAATGTGCCTGTGCCAGGCCAAGGGGCTCTTTGTGCTTGTGCTCAACACCATGCCTTCGTCTCTGCCTGCTAAAAGCCCTTCATTTTTCCTTGGGGAAATAATCACCAGCTGAAGTGGAGCAAGAAATACTTTTATGTGGATCATATTCGGCAAGAAGTTTAATTAAAACTGAAGTGGCAAATATTCCCCTTGTGACACATCCTCTGTTTATTGGCATTAGAAGGGACGTTTAGCAGAGGAGGAACTCCAGACTTGCAGGAGAACATTCTGCTCTTCTGCTACTCTGACCAGGTGACTCCTGTGTTAGCCCAGCTGCCCCTTTCATCTTCCCGTCAGGAGAGAAGGAATGTATATTGTTATGATTTAATGCATACCCAGCACAAAGGCTTTGCTTTTAAAAACAGTGAAATATTCTGTAAGCTTAAATGGCATGATAGTATTTTATGAAGGCAGCAATCCTGGATTTTGTTAAGATTTAATGTAGACATTTTTATTACTTATTAATCAACTCCCGGATACATCAGGAACATGATTTAATTCCTACTTAATAATCCTCTCAATGCAAATATTGGAACTTTTGAAAACAAGCTAAATATTTTTTCACTTGAACTTGATGAAGCTGATTAAGAGTTACCTGCAGGAAGGGGCTTTAGCTACAATGTAAACTATCTGTTTAATGAAATAAATCAACACCTCCTGGTAGTATGGAGAGAAACACTGAACATTTCTAGTGAGATTTTCAGAAGCTCTTTTCAATGCCTTAGCTCTGCTCTTCATTGTGATTTTTATCCTTCACTTAAAATGGAGCAAAGTGAGGGAAACACCCAGTGTCCATCTTGGATAAATAGTGCCCAAATAATGCAGTAATGTTTTTCCAGTATGTTCTCTACAAAATATTTGTTCAGCATTGCTGTGAAATCCTAGTTGTCTTGCTAAAATCAAAAGCCTTCAGCCAGAGACAAGGACAGGTTAAACTAAGTGAGCTGGAAAACAGCTGTTGGACTCACTGGCAGTACTTCATTGTCTGCGTCTTGTTAGCTTTCTGTTGGATTTGGCTCTGTTCCTTGGGCAACAATCCCATCTCTTGGAGAAATAAACCTCTTGTAACCACCTTAACATAATATGAAAAGTCTTTGATTCCTCTTACCACATTTCTCCCATCTTCTCTCATTAAGATGTGTTGTTTGGGCATTATTTTCTGTTGGCCTTTTTCTGTACTGAACCTGCAATATTTCTCATTGCTTATCCCTTAAAAACTTGAACGTTCCATGCTGCTTGTCAGAAGTCATTCGAGCAAATTGTTACTTGTTTATGAAATATCATTAATTAATATGCATCTGCTTTTAAGAAATAGGTGGTGTTAAAGACTGCTCAGCCAAAGCAGGCGTTGTGCTGTTGGTCTAATGCACAGATCTCCCCTCCTTCACTCCACACAGAGACCAAATCTCTGTTGAATCATAAAATAAAGCTGCAGTTCCTTCAGAGTGGTCTATCCATGTAGCTTGCCAGGGGCTGGGGCCTGCCCTACCTTGTGGAGGCAGGGATGTGATCAGTCACATTGGGAAAGCAATGTGCATCCAATTGGAAGTCAAGGATGCAAGGACACTGCAGCATGTCAGAAGTAGATGGCTTTTAACCCACTTTCTTGTGCCTGGCTCTTGATGACATCCTTGAAAGCAGAACAATTGAACATGTGACACATCCTACCTCAGCTGAGCAGCACGGTGCAGGGGCAGACATGATTCTAGCATTAAATATGAATTTCCCATCATTTTGCAGCTGTGAGGACAAAACTCTGTGTTGGTGTAAATGCGTGAATGCATATTACATGCACTGGGAGGAATCACCAGGACTTTCTCCATGTCCCATGTGGCTCCTGCAGATCAGAGCAGGACTGCAAGGCAGTGGCACTTGCAAACTTGTGCTCCAGTGCCTCTTCATGGTCACCTCTTCTACCCAGAACACAGATTATGGAGCTGTTAGTGCTTCTGGGTGTTGATACAATAGAGTGAAAAAATATATTACGTAGTAAGTGCATATTCTTTTATTTTGGATACTGGAGTTGAGTGCATCTCCTAACACAAACTGAAGGTTGTGGGAGCTTAGAGTGGTGTTCTCTGGAAGTTCATTCCCGGAGAAACTGAATCTTCTACATTTTGAGAAGAGAGATTTTCTCCAGAATCCTTCTTTTTAAGCTCCATTATTGAAGAAAGGAGAGTTTTCCATGCGTGATAGAATCATAGAATTGTTTAGGTTGGAAGGGATCTTACAGATGAGCAAGATTGTCAACCATTAGATCAAGCTGCCCATGGTATGTTTCATGTAGATATTTAATGTAGATTGAAAACATCTCTCCACAACTTTCTTTCTAGGGAGAAAGTCTTGTGCAGGAAAGTTCCAGATAACTGTATTTGCACTCTGAGATGGTCTTGGTTAGGCAGAGGCATCCTGAGAGAGGTCGTCTGGTTTCATGTCCAGTCCTCATCTCCGACTTTATTTGCAGCCTTAGCTAAGTTATGAGTACTTAAACTAACAGTTTTGCATGTCGATGTCTGAAGTTAGACACTCAAATTTTCAGGTAAGCTTGTAAGTAGGGCTCTCTGTTTTTTATAGACACTGACTCCCACGGTGTCTTCATGAGCTGTGTTCTGTAGGGGGTTGAGCATTACTGAAAACTAAATGTGGATTTAAGAGCATAACATAAATTTGAGAATGTCAGCCTTGACCTCTACAAGCTTAATTTTTTGCTGTTCTATGAAGTTGACATAATAATGCTTCCTTGGCTGGAGAAGTCTGGTGGGCTATGGGTTTTCTGACTACCAAAGTGTTTTGATCAACCAGTAGCTGATATTTTCCCATTGATGAATAAATAGGGTTATTGTTGTAATACAAAGAAAATCTCTTCAGACCCGTTGCCCAAACATAGTGCAATTGTCACGTGCAAATGTACCTATCTAAGGAATCACAGTTTCTTAAGGAGGTTGGATGGCTTCTGTGAGACATGCAGTGTCACACTGACTAGAGAAGGGATCCTTTGTGGTTCTTCAGATTCATAAATATGCTGACTGCATGAGCTGGGTCAGACTGAGCATTTTATTAATGAAAATAACCCACTGTTTTGGTAAAGTTTCGGGGCCACATTCTGGTCTTATTTTAATTATGTATCTCTGGCATATGAGACACAGGAGTTGCACTGAATGGAAGTTAGTCTTCCTTTTCATCACATTGAGACCGAAAAATAGAGCTCTCTATTTAAAATTCCTCTTGTCCAGTTTTGCAGTGGCAAGGATACATTACTTTTGCTTTGAGCTGTGCTGGGGAGAGTTCTGTGGCATGTTTTTAACAGGTAGATTTGACGGTAGGAATTGCAGTTGCAGCTTTCAGCCTGTTACAGAATTAAGCTCCAGAGTGTGCATGCTAAGAGAAATTCCCAGTCAATGTAATGCTGTTTGCAGGCAGAAGCATCTGAAGTTCAGTATCCCTCTCACTTCTGTGTGGTGACTGCTGTGACATCTCTGTCCCTTCGGGAGACAGGCAGAGTCTGCTGCAGCTTTATATGGAGCATGTATCAAAGCCTACTTTTGTCTTGATGAATTCAATGGAAATTTTGTCTTTAAATGTAGCAGCAGCCCCATTGGATTCCTTCTGTTACAATTTATTCTTTGAGGGGTTTGTGTCCAAAAGCAATGACTGCCTCTTGCTTCCAGTGACTTAAACATGAGCTGACTGCTTATCACTCTTGGAAGATGGGGTTTCCTCGCTGAAGAAGATTCCGGCTTAAACAGACAGATATAATTGTTCAGAAACAATTTTTCTCTTGGCTCTTGATGAGCCTGCCTTAAGTCACGTGTGCTTTAGTGTACTTTGGTATAGAGGTGTGACAGTGCATTTCACAAAATTGGGTTAACACTGAAGGCGTTGTCTGTTTTGATTAACGTGTTGCAGTTTTTCTCTAACAAGCAGAGAACCAGTACCGGCACGGAATCATTTTGACTACCAGGAAAATGTTCTTCAAGCAAATGGGTTTATCACATCCTTGATCAATCATTCAAAATTCAGCTGTTGAATAGAATCAGGATAAACAGTTGTGCACTCTGTTTTTAAATAATGTATCAGAAAGGATCTTGACTTTTAAGAAATGCTCTGCCTGTGTTATTTTTTCACTCCAAAGCCTTTATGCTGCTTTGCTCCAATTTGGAGTTGAGAGTCTTATGTGGCATAGGGCTGTGTGTGGTACACAACTGCTGGAATTGTTTCTTTTTTTAACTAGGAGATTGGCAGCCACTTGGATGAGTCACGATCAGGAGCCTAATTTTAGCTGGTATGTATGTATTGGGAAAATCTACCACTGAAAGCTGCATCTCAGAGGTTCAGAGAGGTGAAGGGAATTTCTTTTTTGGGCTTCTTAGAGACTGGCTTTTGTGTCTGATTTCTCTTTCTTTTCTTGTGGTTTTGTACAGTCCAGCTAGAAACACAGCATTTATGACCTTTCTGTCAGAATTAACCTAACGCCTTTACCATCAAAGAGTTTATAAGAAGGAGACAATCTAGAGTGACAACGTCGATACTTTGATTGATGTTTGTTTGCTGTGTGTTTGACGTGTTTGCCTCTGTTTTGAGCATAATGAAGTCCAGAGTTTTGGCTGTCTGTAGTGCCCCAGTTCATTTGTTAATTTATCTGTGTTGCAGCCTCTGCTTGTTTCCTCTAGCCTGCTTGAGAATTAGCATGGGGTGGTAAGATGGAGTTGAAGAGGAGTTAAAGGTATACAGTCAGAGCCTTCCAATCATTCTGACTACAGAATTTTATTGCTCATGCAACATTTTTTAAAGCTAGTAAAGGTATTCTGCTGAATACTACATTTTGCTGTGTTGGTTGACATGTATCAAAGTAATGTAACTGCTGGCAGAAGCTGGCTGCTACTTTTGGCATCCTCCTAGGAAAGCAAAGATGGAAGAGTGGTGCCTGGTTTTGAAGGCTGTGTACATGAGAAAGAAAAGCCAAGAGCTTTTTAAGGCATCTTGCTGTTCCCTAATGCATTGTTTTGGTTTCCTGTGCAGCAAAGGTGTCAGACTGGATTGTTCAAGGAGATGAAGGACATGTTGTCATTTAGTGCCCGTATTCAGAAAGTGGCTGTTTGTGTACCCAAGTCCTTCCTCTGCATTGTGCCATGATGCTCGTGCTCAGCCTCTCTATGCACCCAGGTAGTAAACTACCATATGTTGTTTATAGAGGAGTCAAAGACAGTGTATCATTTTCCACTTAATCAGGATGTTCCTAATCGAGGAAATTGCCCAGAGAACTAATTAATGCCAAATGTACTCAATAACTACTGTTTAAGAGACATTTTAATTTGACTTAGCAGGAACATCATTTGGTGATTTACAGGTACCTGGGCCACGTCCCATTTTCAAGCTGAGCGTGTCCTGGTTTCTCCTAGGAGAGCTCTTACTTTTGTTGGAGTTATAATGCAGGGAATGTCTATACAAGTGACTTTGTCACTATTTGACCTGTATCAAAGCTGTACCTTTGTTAAATCAGATGGGCAGAGTCTTTGCCATGTCTGGGCAGCATGTCCTGCTCTCTGTGTGCAGAGCTGCTTTTTCCATCCCTTGAGGAATCTCAGGCTGCATACTAGTACTGATGACAGTGCTGCTTAAGGTTAGCATAAACACCTCAAGGTCCTGGATGCATGTTCTTGATTTGTGCTGTTTCTTGTGCTGTCCTGGCAAGCTATTTGTTCAGCTGTTTAGCAGTTAAGTCAGGGTACTGCTCTGGCTGAAAAATAACCCAGAGAAAGGAGGAGAAATAAGGAGAAAAAAAAAAAGAGTTACTTCATCTGAATGGGTTTTCTAGCTTGGTTCACTGTGTGGCTGTACAAACAGCTGTACAAGCACAAAGAAGGGAGTGGTGGGTAAGTGGGTGAGGTCAGGGAGAAAGGAGGCTGTTTAAGCTAGCACTGTTGCCAAAATGTTACTTGCCAAATTTCTTAGCTTCTCTACTTTCTTGAGCAATTCCTCACATCTGCTACCACTCTACACTCATATGGATGTTACCACTTCTGCTTAATAGCGTGACATCTATACTGGTGCAGACACTGATTTCCTCTCAACCAAATATCATGTCTCCAGCGGTGGCCATAATGGGCAGACCCACGGGGTAAGAATGGGACAAGCACATACGATACTTTTCATGGCTGTTCTCTCAAACTGTTTTCAGCTCAGAGGACTTCAAGAATCTAGTGTTGTCTGTTTATGCAGTAACTGTCAATGTGTCTCTTAAGTACTTCAAATTGAATGCTCCCCTGAAGACCACGCAGGATGACTATGTGAGTGCTCACAGCATCTTCTGTCAGGGAGTCCTATAGTTTTTCAACTTGGGATAATACAGGATTCCATGGACAGGACAGTCCTACACTACCAACCTGAGTAGACGTGGGAGCATGATGGCACAGAGCAAGCATCCACTCCATGTATTGTCACACCTCACCTCCAAACCAATCTCCACCTGCTTCTACTGTTAGGAACAGTTCCTGGCTCCCTCTAGCTCTCAGGATCTACCAAGGAGTTGTTTGCATCATTGGTGCAAGCCAAAGAAGAGTGGGGCTTCTCTGCAGCTGGCAGCACGGTACAGCAAGCTACAGTAGTTGGGGCTGTTTCCTGGCACTCTTGCATTAATGGAAGGAGATACAGTCGTGATGCCTTTGGTTAATCCTAAAGGGACTGAGATCATTACAGTGTTCCTAGGTCAGCGTTTTCAACCTCTGAGGATTTCAGGAAAATGATAATTTCCTAGAGGAGATTGAAGTCATTATTTAGTATTCTAAAACTGAAAATTCCATCGAGTCTGTTTTAATGCCTAGTCCAGTCATCTGTTGACTATTGTTATTATTTTTTTGAATACGTATTTTCACATAATGTTGACTAGCTTATGCAACAGATGAAATTACTGAGGGAAAGGCTTCCTTAAAGAATTGGAAGTAACATGAAGTTGGTAACACCTGCTATCTACTGCTCAGTGAAGGCGAAAATGTTTGGATTGTCTCAGTCCAGTGCATGAATGAAAGATGTCAAAGTACCATTTCCAGAAGCCAGTGAAGGGTAATGAATTCGGAGAAATCAGCTGAAAAGCCCAAGAAGGAACAGTTGGTATACATACTATATGTTCTTCTCAAAGGTAGGCAGGTTTAGTTCATATCTGAAAGAACACCTGGAAGTGGATAAGCTTGCAACTCTGTTGACACATGAAGGTATTTTACATCCTAGTGCTTGTCCTATTCTACTGTGATTTGTGTGAGATTATAAACTGCTTAAGTCTGGATAGCATCACTTTCTTTATACATCTGTGACCAAGTCAGTGGGTTGTGGTATCGTTCAAGAACAGTGAATCCACTGAGATTTTGCTGTGTTGACAAACTAGGGCAAAATTTAAATGTTTGTTTATGTTTGATGTAGATTACAATTGTTGCTAGAATATGGATACCTGTTTGCGGTGATGAGAGGGAAAACTTGATTCACCTCACGTTCACCGTGTTTCTTGTCATAATCTCTGCATAGGCTGCTGTAGGCTGCTCTAGCCAGTGTGGCTGCCTGAGCCTCCAGAGGTGCTCTGGCAATGAGGACACGTGTGGCAGAGAATGAAACTGCCTGGTATTTATGTGCATGTTAAAAGCTTTTTATGAATAGGTTGTACACTCCTTTCTCCCGCCCCCTTGGGATGCAATAACCCCTGTGTAAGATATTCAGAATTTATGTAAATGATTGTGATTGCCACAACTAATCAAGGCAAGGACGAAAGCAATCACAAGCTCTCATCTAGCAGTCAGCTTCCTGACTCCACATCAGCCCCCATATTAGATGCTACTTCATTAAAATATATATGACCCAATTCAAGAGCTAATTTGGGTGAAACCATTAGGCTTCTGTCCTCATCACCAGTGAAAGTTTGCAGTTCATTTTCACACACGAGTGAGCAGTTGCAGCTTTAAGATGCGTGAAGGTTATTGCTGTGTGTGTGTTGGAGGGGGAGAGGGAAGGGCCAGTGGTCTGGTAGGACGTGCTCGTATTTCTAGAATAGCACTGTTTTATAAGGTCTTACTTGTGCTCCATCTGTGGACCGCTATGCAAAATATGGAAATGTATGGATCAGTTAAACACATCAAGGGAAAATTGAGCCTCTGAGAACAGAGAGTGCAGGATGCTCGTGTTGCCTCCTGGCTCAGCGGTGGTCTCAGCGGAGTGTCTGGTGGAAGGTGTCTGGTCAGATCTCCAAAGTTGTTTGGACCAAGCCCAGAGAATCTCTGCAAAGTCTAAGAAGTTTTTTTTTATTTTTTATTTTTTTCATACTCATGAATTGTTTTAAATGCCTTAACTTCATAAGACAGAGTTTGCAAAAATAATCAGAAGATCACAGATTCAGGATCTCAAGATGTTTTCTAATCCCATAAATCCAAGTAATTTCCCAACAATGGGAAGGATGCCACAACTGAGTTGCATCAGTAATATCTACAGGCACGCGTGGCTGGCAGGGGTTTCTTCCCTGGAGCCGCTATCTGGGGTATCAGGTTGCTCTGTGTGCTGATGGATGAGTCACTGGAATCTCTGTTTTGTTTGTGCATTTTATCAGAGATCATCAGGCAGCCATCACTGTGATTGACTAACCCAGCACGAGGTGTCAGGCGAAAGGAACTGAAGTGAAGTAACACAAGTGACAGCTAAAGAATAAGCAACAATCTGTCTTTTCAAATGAGTTGTTCTGTTGGCAATTTGACAAATGGTACGGTGTAACTGAAAGTTCTGGTTAATGTGTTACATTACTTTATTTCAAAATATTCTATTATGAATTGCTTACATTTAAATTCTGCAAGATAGAATGCTTTAATGATAGCAGTACAAACACAATAAAACTGACATAAAAATGCTGAGACAGTGCAAGTCTTCTGAGATTTATTCCTAAATATACTTGCAAAGTTCTGTTTCAGCATTTTTAAAAATAATTTGACATTTTTGTTTTGTACAAAATAGAATGTAATAGGGGAGTTCTCAGCATAAATGGACAAGAAGGAGAAGTAGTGAGATTGGAAACAATTTGCTCAGTTGTAGAAAATCTCCTGCAAACTTCTGCTCAGCAGATTTATTTGGGTGCTGTACCGACTGATTGATTAAATTTATCTGCCCTACACTGGTAATGCATGTTTTTCCTGTCGTCTTTTTCTTTCATTGAATTTGATCGAAATTGGTTCCGTGCTATTAAGGTGAGATTTGGATGGGAAATACGCATAAGGATTATCTCCATAAGCTCTGGTTTTGTTACACCAATCCATGCCAGGAATTTGGGAAGAACTTTCTTCCAATCTTTTGTTTTTCCTGGCTGGCTAATGCCTTTCGAGAGCCCGTAGCTCTTGTGATCATCACTGTTTCCCCATGTTTTTATAAAATTACTCCCATTCTATAAGAAAATGTGATTCACAGTTTCTTGAGGAATGGCTGCACTAATTCATTGTGACTGTATTTCAAGGTGTTATAATTTGTTTCTCACAGTCTGGGCTGTCAGTGTCTTGTATGTGGCAAGCTAACAATACAGCTTGTAAAAAACTGTACTGGAAAAATTAACGTGTGATATTAAACAATTGCAGTTTTACTGGTGCATGTCCCTATGGGGATATCCTTATTTTACAATAAGCACTTTTTTTCTTTTTCTTTTTTCCTAGACTGACAAATCAAATTTGTAACTAAATTGAAATATTCTGCTCTGATTCCAGAGTAAGTGTACCCAGATGAGGAGCTATTTGCAAGCAATCAAGTGGCCACATTGTAAAAACTTGCTGTGAAGGTGAACTGTCCTTGTTTTATTTTGTATTGCAAAGGACGAGTGGTGCACATTGTCAGTTACCATGCTTGACTGAGAGTGCTAAGTCAATCACATGTGTTCATTAAAAATGACCACTGTCCATTAAATTGCTAATACTGCATCTTGGGTTAAGATTGTTCAGATGATTGCACTGCTTAAAGTATTGAGGTGCTTTAGATTTCCTTCCACGCTTGTTAGTCTGATACAGTGTGAAGAAAACACTGTTTGTGTTGGCAGCTGCAGATTGTAGATTAAGCACCACTTCCACAGCAGCACATCTCGTTTGTCTTCATCAGTGCTACTGCTTGTGCAATGGTGTAGATTTGTCCAGGAGTCTGTGTGAGATTGACAAGACAGCAGGAACAGATTTTCATAATTATCACTTCTTTTAGGAAACCTTGCAAGCAGCAAAGGTATATTTTGTGTGCACATGACATTCCTCCAGCTTTAATCTCCTCCCTTCTGATTACAACTGCACAGTTATTGGGATGAAGCACAGATTGCAATTATCATCATCACCTTGAGGTTTGGGGCCAACACCGGAGGCAGGGGAAAGCTGTTTGCTCGTTGTGTTGCCAGAGGCAAAGCAGCGCCATCTCAGTGTCACATTGCCTAGGCTGGCAGTATTCTCCTCTGTGTTTTAGATTGAATTAAGCCCCATTGGCACAGAGACTTGTGACTCTTTTTTGTGCAGCTGGCGTGACTGAGTTTCTTCATCAGAGGGGGTTGATACTGAAGTTCCAGTGGGGCTAGGTGGCTACAGCCTAATGCAAACAGGAAGGAGGAGACGCTTTTTAAATAGAAGATGACTAGCAAGCTGTGGTGGAGAATATAACTGCTGCTTGCCCTGCAGATACTTAGCTGTTCTGTAATAGCTGAATCTGCAATGACATCTCAGTGCCTGGGGCAAGTAGCACCGTAAGAACTTTTTCTTTCTCATGCAAGCCCTGTGTCTGAACCTTTAAAAGGCTGTGGTACCTGCAGAAGGTACCATGTGTGTAAGAGAAGGGCTGTGCTAATCCATGAGGATCCCTGGCTCGGCTCCACTGGCTCTGCTGCAGGGGAGGTGGTTTTGGAGAGGAAGGGAAGGAAGGGACTCAAACACTTTCCCCTCCCTGCTCTCCAGTGAGCCCATTCCTTTGCAGGATTCTCCACTGTTGAGAACCTGATGGTTTCTTGGAGGATGTGTATGGGCTGCCATCATTCCAGAAAGCACTTGATGTGGCAGTGCTGCTGATATGAGTGGTGCGGAGCTGTGGGTGGAATTGCTTAACTAAGTTCAGGAAATTAAATAGGCAACTGGAGCAACCACATTTCTTCTCACAGAATCACAGAATGGCTGAGGTTGGAAGGGACCTGGATTTATCTGGGCCAGCTCCCCCTTTTGAAGCAACTTGGGCATTGTCATCTTTCCTTCAATTTTCAGAAGGATGAACAGTAATCTAGAGGTGATGATGATAACAGTCATTGTGTTTACTTTCCTTATGTAGCGAGTAATGTATCATCCTTTTATTCTGCTATTTGTGGTTAAAAATAAAACTGATGACACTTCTGAGAATGCAGGAAAGACATTTCAAACAGACATGTTGAAACAAAAATAATTAGATGGGAAAAAAAAATCTACATTCCCTATCAGTGAGTGTGTTTCTTTCAGGCTAAGTTTTCTAAGGCAGATACTAAGACTATGTTATCTATATTCATACAATTATATTTAAAATATGTTATTACTTTGTTGGCTACTCTCTGTATTACTATATTTGTCTAGGCTTTTGAAACACAGAGATCAACTACTTAAAAAATCCCATCGTGGTCTTAGATTGCAAATTAGCTCCTTGAAATATCAGCTGTACATATTTTGCATTTAATAAATTAATTTATTAAGGAAGCAAGAAATTGATTATTCAATTACAGGCACCAGACACTCCAGTGTGTTAGATGAAGCATGAAGCTGATCAATAAAAATATATTTCATCAGCATCTCCTAGGAGTGAACTAGCTGGTTAGAAAGGAACAAAGCACACCCTTGCAAACCACTCTCTGTGTTTTCACATGATGAGATTGAAACACAAATGTCCTGTGCAATAAATTTGTGTATAGTCAGGGAATTTGTATTATGTATGAAATGCAATTTGCTTTTCACTCTGGAAAAAAAGTTAATACATGTTTGCTTGTGTGGGTTGAATAAGATATATGAATCCCATGAGTAAGAAACACGTTCTGAAATCTACGTACAGAAAAATCTGTTGGGTCTTAATATTAAATCTGTACTGAATGCTGGCAACCATCCAGAATCAAAACTGTCATTACTTGTTTGTATCTCCCTGCTTCCTTCTTCTTAAAGATCCTTTATATCCTTGCTTCAGTCAGGTTGTCCCAGATAGTTTATAGTCAGTGCTGCCAAACTCATCTCATACTGGGCATTTTAGAGGCAAGGCAAAACAAAACAAGTGTTTTCACAGGGAATTTATGTGCAGATATTCATTTTTAGCTTTTTTCTTCTTCCTTTTTTTTTTTCTTTTTTTTTTTTTTTTCTGTTTACTTTTTCATATCTCAAAAATATTCCTGTTGCAGTTGATGGTCAGGGTGATTACTTACTGTGTATTGAGTAGAAATAGCAGCATACGTCCGTTCTGGAGTGTGGATAATAGAACATAGTCACCTTAACATTAACTTAATGTTTCTCCCTCTGGATCCTAAATATTCAAGCGTCAGGCTACTGCTTGCTGTTGTACCAATTACAAAATAATGCTTGTGCTGGGAAGGAGTGTCATTATTGCACTTTTGTTTCTATGCTCATCTAAGATTCTCAAATTTGGATTTTGCAGGGTAATCAGTTCTGTAGTCTTCCTGAAAAGTCTGAGACCTTTGATCTTTGGCAAATATTGACAGTTATTTGCACACTAAACTTAGAATAAGGAGATGACAGTGCTTGGATTTTAGTGGCTTCAGTGGAGCTCCTTTCCATTTACCCCCAAATGATGAAGATGAGAGTCGGGCCATTGTTTTTGGAGCCCTATTGTTCTTTTTGCTTTAGTAGAATCCCTCTAATGATATGCAGCTGCCTGAAAAATTTTAAGAGATCCAAAGTAAGCATTGCTGGGTGGTTTGGGAGTCTGTCCTGCCTTTGAACAGTTTAGTTTCAAAAATGAAATTGTACAAGCTAATTTTAATGCGTTTTGCAAAACTCTGCTTGTGATGTATGGTTTGTGTTACCAGTACACTCATTTCAGCCTCAGATCTCCCAGCCAGCCCTGGGAGACGTAGTAGCGCTACAAGAATCTTCATCCCTCTGCCTATAAACCTGTAAAAACTGCTACCACAAATCTACACAGATGAAGGAAGCAAAACAAATTAAACTCAAGGTAGATTTATGGCCGTCATCAGCCAAGCACTTCAGCATGCATTCAACTACAGGCATGGGTTTAATCCATTTTTAGTCACTCGAGCTGTGACTAAGTCCCCTGCATAACCATGAGGAGTGGGCGTGGGCCTACCTGCGCGGCTGCCTTGGAGCCCGTTCCCCCAGAAGTGCAACAGCCTCCTTGCGTCACTTGTGTGACATTTGTGCCACGGCAGCTGCACACTATTGGTGAATCATCCAGATCACCACAGCAACAGATTTCTTCTTAATACCTTTGTCCCTTGGGAGACAGAATCTCTCGTGTGCCACTGCTGAGTTTTTTAAATGTCGATGTGAATGAGCAGGGATCTTGCGCTCGTTGAAGATCAACCTGCAGCCCTGCTTTGCATTACGTGGGAGATCTCAGCTTGGACTCTGAATCCTGCAGTTGCCTCCTGGATCTGCCCAGGTGCTCTCCTGCGCCCTTGTTAGGGCTGTGGCAGATAAACATGAGGGGAGATGGGCACCAAGGCTCGCGCTGCTTACCAGCTGCCATCTGCAATCCAGAAAGGAGCAGATCTCGTTAAACCCACAAATGTTTGTGTATCAGGAACAGCTACATCTAACTGTGTCAGGTAGGGCCAGCCATGAAGTTAAATGATTCGTTATACCAGGTTCTTAATTGGTGAGATTCAGCACCTAAATTAATTACAATGATGTAAATCAGCCAAAAGGAGGACCCATCGTCTTGTTGGTGTTTTCCATTAGAAGAGTTTGCTCACTTCTGACATCAAAAGTACCATTTTTATGTAACGTAATTAATTTGAGAGAATGCAAGTGTTCAGAACGAACCATTTTTTTACTGATTTGTTCCAGAGACAGGCTGCTATCTATTCCAGTCTTCAGCAGGGCAAGGAACTTTCCAGAATGAATTTTGTATTGTCCTGTTCTCCTCATTAGCATGGTTGCAGATGTTTCTGTGAAAACTTTAAAGATGCTTTCTGAATCTTTGCATAGTGATTTCCAGTCAGACTGAGATTCCTTATGGAATATAGCTCGTCAAACACCTGTCAGTCATTTAGTGTTCGCAGCTTTGTTGAATTCTCAAAGAAGGCATAGGCGTCTGTTTTCAACTTGATTCTTTAGAACAATTTAACCACGATAAGTCATCTTTTTTAAATGAGGTATTTTTTGGTTTGTGTATGCTTTTCTTGATATGAATGAACCCAGTGCTTGAAGCTGAACCCAGAGCAAGGGTCAGCAGAAGGGTTACGCTGGATGACCATCATGGGAGTCTTTTCTCTTCCCTGCCATTTATTTAGATACTAGCAGAGAAGAGATTCACGGTTGCTTGTGGGCAGGAGGGCCTCGCAAGCACAGCAAGGTCAGATGCCTGTATGGAATGGTTGGCCAATGTTCTGCAATTGTTATGATGATTATTATGGTTTGAGATTTTTCTTATTTCTGAAAAACAGCAGGAGATAAACCCAATATTATAAACTGCACTAAGAAGATATTGCTATGACTGCACCTCAGTTGCTGGCTCTTACAGCTTATGTAACATTTTTTACCTCCAAAATACTTGTTTTGATGGAGGTAGAAACAGGTCTAAATTTATAAAAAATACTGAAATAATTTGTTGTTGAACTGGGGCAGAGAGAAGACAAATGTCTGACCAGCTCGTCTTTGACTTTGCTTAATGACGCTCTTTGTCCTGGCAGTTATCTTGTGCATCTGACTGGGCTCATTTCCCAAAATTTATATCTATCTATAATCACAAATTAATGTGGTAGAGTAATTCCACTTCTGATTCTGTGCTTTCTCTCTTTTAATTAAATTACTTTAGACAGTTTGGGCTGAATAGAGGCAGTGTTGTGCTGAATTTGTAACTGTCCATCTTGAAGAAATAAGTGCTATTTCCTGGGTTTCTCCATCAAGGGTAAGCTTCCTTCCCAGATGAGTATCATTCAGTTTAATGGATTATGTTTATATCCATTTAGAGCATACTGATGTGTTAAACTTAGAGTTCGTGCCAGAAAAATACCAGCTGAAGCTGAGAAGCCTTTCCAAATGCTCTACCTAACAGACATGGTTTTTAATGCAGTTCCTGAGAGTTTACTGACTTTCTGGGCTCATCTGGCTTTGGCCGGTCAGTACATCAGCAACGTAAGTGTTTAGCACATGTCAAACCTGCATCTTAGTTCCAAGAAAGAGATTTTATCCAACTTGCAAATTCTTACTATATGCTTACTTATGATATTTGGAATTTATGACTCCTGAGAACACTCTTCTGTTTTAATGGATGTGAAATCAAAGGAGGGAAAATCTGTATGGTACAGATCTGTTAAAACAAAAAAGCAGAGGAGAATTAAAGAACATATTAGAGGACGTTTTTCTCAGGTAATATGGTTATGGTCTGTACCCTTTTACTCTGCAAAGCAGATGATGTATTAACTGCTCAGCTCAAGAGAAACACTTCATTTCAGGTTTTGATCATTTGAACCTATCAAGACCTTTGTGACTGCTAGATCTTGAAGAAATACATGACTTTTTTTGCTTTGAATTTGCCATTGCATTTGTCATTCAGCAATATTTATCTCCTGCATAAACTCTCAGGGTTTTAACTCCTCTTCTGATGAACACATTATAGTCATTTTTAGAAACAGAGTATTCCTTTCCAGTCACAATATAAGGGCTGCTGAATAGTTCACATTTAATTCCTGAAATGTGCATGTCTAGGTATACTCCTAGAGATGAGGCAAATGTAACATTATGATTTTCTTTTCAGTCTGCTTGATTAATTTTTGCTCATGATATGGATACAGCCTAAGATTTATCAGTTTCAATTTATCAGGTCAATAATGGCCTTCTCTCCAGATGTAATATATTAGGCTTAACAGACAGCAACCTTTTAACATTTCTGTCTTCTAAATTGCTATTTATGTGGAGAAGATGAGTCAGTGGAATCCGCTGGATTCACATTTTCCTGGCTCTTCAGAATAGAAGACACTGGAGTAAAATAAACTCCTAAGTGCCTTCTGGGTCTAACCAGCTGAGGTGGGTTATTCTCTGTCTACTCTAATATATCATAAGATTCCTTGCTGTCCAGAAGCTAATAAATTGTACTGTGTGCTATCAGGGGAGTATAAAATGTGACCTCAAGAATTTGATATCCTTTTATATTGAGCGCTAGATAAGGCATGGGTTCTTTATTTATTGAGGATTCAGAAGTAGTTTCATATGTAATGGCAGTTATTGATTTACTAGTCTTTTTATTATATGTTGGAGGGTTGGAAAGAGGAGTGCTTTTGCTCATGCATGAAGTAAGAGCAAACAGGATTTTTCTGATCCACAATACATATGAAGGTACATCACTGTAATGGAACTGGTAGTCTTTGGCTATTGCCACTGTCCACCTTCTGTTTTCCCTGCGAGGAAGCAGAGGAGGTAGAGATGAGCTCCTCCTGCACATGGAAAGACAGTCAGATGTGTCACTCCCACACCAGCCTTGCCTGTGAGAGGATCCCCAAAACTAGGATGTGTAATCTCTCCCACAACTGAGATTTTGTCCTCTCCCTCTTAAATAACTACATGACCTGATTTATGTCGATGTGAAATACCTGCAACCTATGATAACATTTGTAAGCTTCATGGTGCACATCATTTGGAAGCAAGATACTTAAATAAGTGTGAATTTAGTCTTCCGGCTTTAGGTTGAAGCATTCAGAATTCTAGTCTTTATTTCAGTGACTTGACTATAGGCAGTTTTCTGGAATTGTCTGATAGATGCAGAATCTCTTCAGCCGCTCCTCTTTCTTCTCTCCATCTCTACAAGTTCTTGAGCAGCTACAGCCGTTGTTCTTGCACTTCAAATTACCATAGTAAACACTGAAGAATGAAGAGTTCTGACTTCCCCCTCCCCCCTTCCTCCTTCCCAGCCCTGGTTTTCATTACCCAGAGCTGCTTTAACAAGCAGGGGTAAGCATCAGTGCCTAGATGTAGCTTGCATGCATCGCTGCCTTCCAGCCTCGCAGTAGCTCCATGCTGTTCTGCATCTGCCCCCATTTTCAGGCAGTGCCCTTTATGTTTGAGTAATGGTGATCTTAAGCTTCAGAATGTCGTGATTTCTTGATTTTTTGCTTTTTCTCCTTATCAAGTGTGTGGCTTGCATGTAGTCATGGAGCATGGAGTAATGGTACTTTTGTTCCTGTGGGGAGTTCACACCTCTAAGGAGTGAAACTTAAAAACATGAGGTTTTCATATATAATTTTCCTAATGTAACATTTTTGTTGTAAAAATAATAAAGCAGGACTGGCCTGATTTACCAAATTAACAGGCTTCCTGTGTTTTTTTGTAAGTGCTGATGGTAAGTGGGGTTACTTCTATATTTATTCATACGTAGATTTGCAAGATGACAAAGTAAGTGGAAAAATTAATTTCGTATAACGTGGTAATAGTCTGAGAAAATAATGCTCATTAAAAAAAAGGAATATTTCAAAACATTAATCAAATTCTATAAAAACTTCACAAAACAAACATATGAATTTATTTCTATGAATTTTGATGTTTTTCTTTAGCCTCTCTTAATCCATTGAAGGAATCTGCTTTGTAATGTACCTGAACAATGGGTACCTGAACGTACCCAAGTCTCATTGGGAATTTGGTCCATCCATGGAAGTCACTTATAATTTATTAGGCAGCCTGCTGTGCTCTTAGACATAACTGAAGCTTTCTTTCCATGAAGGTTTTTTTATATATTGAATTAATAAGTGACTTGTGTAGTGCATAAACTGCTTCATCTTGTGATTCTTTGCCTATGTAAAAAATTGCAGTATGTTAACAAGATTGGGATATTGCTGCTAGCACATATTGGAGGAAAGCCAAGATCTGTGCTTATTTAGTTTCAATTCTGGTAAGTCATTTTTGATTATTTCAATTAAATTATTTGGTTTATGTGATTTCAGAATGCCTTGATGGTACAGCTCTTGTGCTGCACACCTGCAATGTGAACTTCATGTAATAGTTACTGCTTAAGAAGAACATAATAAAAATAATAGTTTAAAAAATAGTAAGATATAAACTTCTCCGTTTCATCTGTTGGTTACGCCAAGCGTTTTACGGTGTGTTTACTCTCTAGTACATTCCTGTCTTGTGTATTTGAAGTGCCACCACTTTCAAATAAGCATGTCAACATTTGGGATGAATAAATGACCAGTTAATACCCAAATAGCACTCTAGGATATTTCATAATGCTTGATCTCATAATGAGAGGACTGGCTTTACTTGAGGAAAGCGTGCAGCTGTCCTCCACACCATTTCAGGTTTGTGTTTGCCACACTTGAGATCTGGTGCCATCTAAACACAGTAGCATGTGGCTCAGGATGGACACCACAGGACGGAGTGAAGATACCGATTTCAGAGCATGAGCCATTGTGATCTCTTTTCTTTTTCTTCAGTAACGTTGAGGTCTCTCAGTGCTGGTTGCTCTTTGAAAATAACCCTTTTCTTCTTCAAGGAATAGAGTCATGCAGTTAAATTACCATAATGCTCCTGCTGGGTTTGCTAACAGGACATTCGTGTATCTGTGATTATGGGTTGCCTCTGGAAATGCTTCTCTGTCTTAGGCAGAGAAGAAAGAAACTATTATTTTTGGTGGAGATACTGCATGGCAGGTCAGAATAGTTTATTATTTTTTAAGTAGGGAATTTTCTAGTGAGACATAGACTTTTATATGGATACTGATTTTTTTTTTTTTTTGTCTCTCTCTACTAGCTGTCTAATAGGGAACTGGACAGCTGGAGGGTTAGGCTGTTGCTTTCTAAGCTTAAGATACTTTTGTTGTTGGAATCTAAATATAAAGCTGCAGTCCATAGGATGGTAAGTTTACTGCAAGCAAAGGGAACACGGTGTATGCAGTAATCACTTGGTGTATGTATACTGTAGCTTGTTGAAGTCATTAGAAAAATGATGACATCAGCCCTTTTATTACAGTAGTTGGATTAGTTAGGGCTTTGGCAATATTTTCTCAGAGCCAGCAGATAAAGCAACTGTTAGGGATGCCTTAAGTGTTCTCACTTGCAGGGAGCTTGCACCTGTACTTGTTTATTTTTTGGTAAGCGTGGAAGAGACTCAGGGAGCAAAGCTGCAAAGTGGCCGGAAACGATACCAATCCATCACAGTTTTCATGGCTCATATATTTTTACTGTGCTATAAATAGTTACTCTGAGCCACCCATGGAAACACACATAAAACACGTGCCTCCTGTGCTGTAGTGGATGATGCTGTTTGTCTTCATCTTTCCTGAGTGATATATTAGTCCTAAGCTCACCGCCTTCTCTCATACTGAACAGGACTTGCCTCAACTCAAGCTGTTCTCGAAGCATGGCTTTGTGTGAACCTGCAAAATTGAGCTGGGATTTAATTTTTAAATTCCAAGGTGCAAGGATTTCTACTGCTTATTGATCAAAGGCAGTAGAAATTAAATATATGCATGCCAGGATTAAACCACACAGCTCCTACTTTCTTTGGCTGTATAGGATTTGAAGGGTACGTTTTCAAAGGTTTTTTGTTGTTTTGTTTTTTTTGTTTTTTTTTTTCCGAACTTACCTTGCCAAATCCTCGCTGGGCCCCGAAATACAGAGTTTCATTTTCAAAGGCACTGAATAGCAGTCTCCTGACATCAGATGCTTAGTAGTTTCAAAGGTTTATAGATAGATATTTAGAAATTGGATTTCATTTCCAACAAGCTATGCATCCAACTCAGCTGTTCATTAAGCTTTAATTTAAAAAAGGTAAGAATACTGATACGTACTCCCATCAAGGTCTTTATTTGTTTGCTTTCACAAGCATATCAATTAAAAGTTCCTTTTCCCACTAGTGGTGATGATTTTTATTGACATTTCACCTAGGAAATGTTCTCCCCAAAATGTAGCTTGTGTTTAGAGTCAAACAGCAGGCTTTGGCAAATTTCTTTTGACAAGGATTTTCGTTTTTGGCATCCAGCCATTGAAAATAGTTCAATCAAAGCTGCAGCCAGTTCTCTCAAAGCTGCATTTTTCCTGGAGAGCAAAGCTATCTTGCAAGATCATGGAAAATGAAGGGATTGTAGAGGCAGCTTGATTAAAGGCCTTGTGAATTTAGGATAAGAGACTGGAATATTTTTGAAATTAAAAAGTAGCACTCATGCTGATGAGATTTGTTTGTATAGACTCTTGCTGGCTGTGCATATCTTCGTAGTCATATACCTCATGCTAGGGGTAGACAGATAGGGCTGTATCACATCAGAAGAAGAACAATAGTCCACTGTCAAATTTGCTTCAACATGTCCAATTTATGACATTATTAATTTAAACCAGGAATTTTCTCTTAACAGTTATGGTTCTTTGAGGAGGAAAGGTTATCTTAAAAATAACTTGGACCTAACCCATAAAAAAATTTTCATAGTTTGGCATAGTTTGCATCTTGAGCTGCATTAGGGTTAGCAGAACAGTCATGTTGTCTCTGAGAAATTATGATGATGTGTTCCTTATGGATAGCTGCTTTCTCCTCTTGCTTGCAATTAACAGTGTTCCTCAGCTTCTCTATATGAGAATGAAAACAGTTATCTAGTCTGGAGGCCTTAAGGTGCAGCAGCAGTGGCAATTATTCTTTGACAACAGACTTCTAGACTGTGAGGCATGGCTTCATTACAGTGAATAACTTAAAACATGCTGCCAGTTTTCTGAGTCTCATCCAGTCTGAGCTGAGCTAGACTGGAGATCTTAAATCAAGGCAGCTGTTTGCTCTGTGCAGTGCAAGCAGCTGGTCTTAATGGTGGCAACTAGTGTGGTAATGAAAATGTGACACCTACTGCTCGATGCAGCAGAGCTTCAGATGCCACAAAAGGCTGCTTTCAGGCAAGATAGGGGATTAGGATTAGTGGAAGGAGTACAGTGCAGATGGTTGAAGAAAGTTAGCTGCTCTGTGTTTCAGGTCACTGGCAAAGATTTCAGATTAATTTGTGCTGCCTTTGTTGCTTTTTTTTTATCATGCACATTTGCAAAGATTATTTTGGATGTGTGGATACCAATACAGAAAATTGTAGCTTATACACAAGGCATTTAGCTTGCACATACATCCTAGATGAGGAAGATATTTAAGCCATTAAAGAGATGAAAACTTAATGGTAGAAATAAGCCCATATAGGTTTTATTATTGTAGTTGGTCTTCTGCCAGACGTAGCTCTCATAGTTAGTGTTCTGTTGTAACATTTGCAGTGTGGCCAGTGAGAAACTTGGTCAGAGCTGGAAGTTCTTTGAATCGGAGTGCAGTATTGCCTGCTGAGACTTGCAGTCTTGAGGGACTTCACCTTCATTGTGTGGAAGATGATGGATGGCTTTGACATGGGATTTCCAGTCTTGCTCAATCACATGCAAGTGGGATGTGTTTGAGAAGAGGAAAGTTTTGGCCCAAACCTTGCTGCATTGCCCGTAAAGGATTTAAGAGATAGGACTGTGTGCTCCAATTACAAGATAAAAAAAAATTCTAGCTGCCAGCATTATGTGCATAGCAGGCCTTTACTGCTAAAAGTTAGCTTTGGGTTTATGTTGCAGTGAAAAGGGTCAGCCTCTTGCAAAGTAACCGAAAACAAGATGAAATGTTGTTCAAATAGGCAACCCTCTTTCTCTAAAGTGTGATCTATCAGTCGTTTCTCAGCTTCTCACTTTGTTGTCATGAGATGATAACAAATTATTTGGAGGTCTGTACATCAAACATTTAAGTACTTGTGTGTACTCTGCAAAAAAAAAAAAAAAAAAAAAGGCTTGGAAATAATTCTAGTGAGCACTTTCCTGCAACACTTTTGTCTTTATAAAATCAAGAACAAGAATTAAACTTGGTTTTAAAAACTAGCAAATTAGTCGCAGAGAATGCTGGCTGCAAGAAATGCAGAACCCCAGGCTCTCCGTGCTGATCTTTGTTGACCAAGTTTCTGTAGCACGCTCTTACTGGCAATGGGAAGAAGGTCTCTCTGGAACTGATTCGCTCACCAATATAGTGGAGTGTCCACACAAAGTCAAAATGCTGTACTGCTTGCATTTCTGACAGGGCAACGGCTGATTATGTGATTGTATTTTGGTGTAGCTCTTACAGCAGCAAAGGGGGATCTTGGCTGCATGCTGTAGAACTGACCTGCGAGCCCCACAAAAGATCAGGCTCATAGTTTCACAGCAAAATGAGCCTTAAAAATCCCATTCTTTATAGCTTAAACTGATTAGAAGTCCAGCACTTTTTGTAGAGTTTTTTGTAAATCCAGTTCTATAAAGATAAGATCTAGGTCAGAATATAGAGCAGGTGTCACTGTGTTGTTTTTTTTTAAGCTGTGGTATGTTTGGAAAGTCTTTGATATAGTTGGATTGCCTTGAGGAACCCAGTTGATTTCTGAAGTGAATGCTTCAGAAATTTAACCTGTCAAACATGACTTTCAGCAGTTTAGCTGAGGCTTGTCTGCTGGTGCCTTACTCTTCATTTTGGACTGATGTGAATATTTTGAGAAAAGAGCAAAGAAAAAATCCTGCGTTCTCTTTATCCTATTCACAAGCCTTTTGCATCTTCAGTGCGGAGGCTTTGCCTGAGGTTATGCATAAAGAAAACTCAAAACACACGCTGGTTAGGACAGAAATCCTATTCCCCTAAGAGGAGCATCTTGAGCGAGAGGACTCTTTGGAAGCATAGGTACTTTGTTGGTGACAGTATGTTTTCTTTTGCTGGCACAAAATGATACTTATTGCTCTGGAGATGAGTTTAGTAAGTCAGGTGTCTGCACGACTCCTCAAAAGACACATCATGCTGATGTTGAAACACATGCGTTTCAGTTCTCATTTAAATGTTTTTTCTCCGACTTCAAAAAAAGAAAGCTCTAAAGGGAGTATGTAAGCAATTAATAATAGAGGTGGTGGCTGTGTGAAATTTTAAAGGATCTTAGCCTGCAGTCACTACAATATTTAAACGCCTTTAAAATCTGTCTGATGTCTTCTCTATTCAGGATCTTCCTTCAGTGAAATGAAAAGATAATCAGGATTAATTCCCTGATGGAAAATATGTGTCAATTGGATGAGAACGTCCTGAGGACAAAAGTATCTTCTATTCCAAATCCAAGAAACGTGAAATTTTCAAAGATGCAGTAGGAACTCCAATGATCTGATATGGTGGAGGCAGCAATGGAGAAGGGCTGTTTCATGCACCCTACAAAGAAAATCCCCAGAACTGGCAGAATTCTGGGCTCTTTCTTTGCAGAAAGCAGACTGACAGTGCTTGTAGGTTAAATGAAATGAATTAGCAAACAGGTAATTATATTTACATGTAACCTTGTTAAGATAATATCCTGCCCATCTTAAACCTGTCATATTAGACATATTTAATCTTTGTGACGCATGGAGCGGTATATTATGTTTGACAGCTTCTAAAGGAAGAAGAACGAGGGGCTGTAATTGGAATGCTGGTGTTGGATAATAATGATGAGCACTTCTCATCTTCAAAGGGTTTTCAGCCTCGCTAGCTAATCCACACATCCGCTGAGAGGGGAAGGTAAGTTTTATCCCTGTTTCACTGATGGGGTAACTGGGATGGAAGAAGAACAGCTGGATTAGAACTTAAAGTGCCTAGATGCCAGTAGTGCTGTGAAAAAACAAAAATTTACTTTGCTCATTCCAGTCAAAGTACCTATATGGTTTAGATTCAAATTATATACATTACATCAATCACTGCTGTTTGACCCTTCAAATACAGAGTCAGTCTTATGGCATTACCAGTATAACAAGTAAATGTGTTACATTTGTGTTCAGTAATCTTTGCAAATAGAACATGAAGAGTCTGTGAGTATTTTGTACTCAGAAAAAAAGATGCGATTCTGAAAGCCTTCAGGATATAGATTGTGTTTTGCAGTTAGTGGAATTTCAGACTCAGACAGCTGGAGGAGTATCAGTAAAACTGGACTTGCTGGGTTGGCGTGCTAATGCAGTTTTAGTTTACTGGTAATTAAAATAATAAAACTAAATTAGTTGCTGAAATTGAATTTTTTCCTCTCTCTTTGCCACCCATTTTATTAGAAGTGATTGCTTTGGGTGTTAGACAAAAGCTGGTTTGAGAATAACAATTTCATTTCAAGCCCGTAACATACATTATTAAATTGGAAAATGTTTTTTAAAAAGTGAGTTTACCTACTTCTGATTGTGCTTCACACTGGAATTTCTTTTGTACCAACAGCAAAAGGTGAGCCAAGTATTCCATGTTCCTTGTCCCTCTGTGTCATTCTGTTGTCCCACTACTAGTGGACTGCAAATACGTATTAGAGATTTTTACCAAAAGTCTGTTTTTTATGAACAAGTACATACTATATTTTTTCCCCCTCATCTTAAATTTTGGAAAGCTTCATCAGTTTCACCAAATTGCAATGCACAGAGAAGCCATAACCTTAACTATATTCTAGTCCCCCACTGGAACCCAGTAGGTGAACATTATACAGCTTGTGAGCGGACAGGAGAATACTCTGACTTGTGACATTTTAATTAATCTCTGGAGAATGAATCATTTATGCAAAAATTGCAGCATTTCCACATGCATTTTTCAGTTTCCCAGTAAAAAGAAAGTTTTCACTTAGTCTTTACCTGACTTTTATTGGCTGCAATGACAATGCTGTTAAAAATCGATGTGCTGAAGGACAGATTGGTACTGAGGTTTTCCCCTGAACAGTTCATATAGACAGCACGCTCAGGGAAACAGCCTGACTGAACTGCATCACGATTGATTTCAAATACTTGTGATGGAGTATAATTGTCCACCCATTCTTTTCTTTTCATTCTCCTCTCTACATGCTTCCTCTTTTGGGACCAAAATAATCAGTAGCAATAATCACAAGAATAAAAAATGAAATAAATGATCTCCCCTCCGTTTTGCTTTCAAAGCCAAACAGCAGTAACCTTATATTTTGTTTATGAATTCCCATGTTCCACTATAATATCAGCAGATTCTTTGGGAAAGCCCTGTCAGCACTTGATACAAAGTTAATAAAATATGTACTTTGGTTTATATTGATGGTTTTGTTATTAGTGGTGTTGAAACTGGATTTTCATGTGTCTCAACATCATTACCAATATCTTCTCCTACTTGATTTCTTTTAAAACGTGGCAAAAGAATCAGTACTGTGAGATGTCAGGATCGTAGTGTTTCTGTTGTTTTTGGTTTTTTTTTTTTTGCTAGTTTTTTAATTGACGTTCATGGAACTCAAAATGGAGACTCTGCAGTTTAAAATATGACTCTAAATGGTCTTTTGGGAAAAAGAGCATTAATTGTCTGCTATCTTACTTGATATATATCCAGACAACTTAATTCATATTAGTAAACTTCATTGTAGGGATCTCAATTAAAATAAATCCAGATTTTGCTCGTATTCCTTACCTCATAAATTTACATCAGTACAGAGTGCTGCAAACTCTGTGATTATCTGCCACAGGCCATAAATCTGTTTTAGAAAATGAGTCATCACTTAAAATGTTATTCTAAAAATTGTTTACTAAATTAACATGTATGGTCTCAGGCACAAACTTTATCTTAGCACTACCTAAGCAAATAGTTTTGGAATATTTATGGATTTTGGTTCTTTTATGATAACATGGCCATCTTTCCTGTGTATAGCTGTAGCACACTGGTGAGTTGCTCTTACTGTGCTGAAAGAAACTGTTGTCATGAATGAGGACTTTTTTGCTATCTCTTATGCTCTGTGCTCCAACTACTTTTATACCATTGGTGATGTCATCAGTGCAGTATGATTTCTGATGGATGTTGTTCTAACATGATGGGTTACTTTTGAGTTTTGTTTAGTTCTAAAGTGGTCTTTCAAATAATATTTGTCAACACATCCTGGCATTCCATACCTGTAGCACCTCAATTCTTTAAGCATCGAATTCAGTAGTGAAAAACTGGCTTTTATTTTTTTTTCCAACCTCATAAACTTAATGTGAAGTGTGAGAATTAAACTACATTCCTCCTTCTTTTGGTGTGTGTGAATAAATTTATCTCCAAGAAAGGATAATCTTCAGGCAATGTTCATTGACTGTCACCAGAAGAAAAAAATTCCACTTTTTCAGACTGAGCCTTTTGTGACTTTACCCTGTGAAGGTAATAAGACTGTGCAGTGAGAACAAGGCTATGAGGAATGAAAGCAGGAATACTTCAGCTTTGTCAGCTGTGTCTCTGCAAGGAGCATATGCCATGGAAAGAAGGTGTCATTTAATGCTGAAGATCTTCAAAATGGAACAATACTTTTGCATATCTAAAAAGTCCTGTCTGGTGTCACTGATATGAGAAAATCATTATACACTTTTCAGCTATTCAAACTGTTTCTTCTTTTACTCTCTATTTCAGAGGTACTAAATTGTTCCCTTCTTTCCTTTCTACTTTTCACATAGTTAATCATCAACTATATTCACGTTTCCCTCTCTTTCATTCACCTCAGCCCTCAGAGATTTTATCACTACAGCCCTACTCATGGCTTTTTACCCTGTGAGCACTCTCCGGTTTATCTACCTACATCTTTCAAATAATGATGTGCAATCAAGTATTGGTTTGCCATCTAGATCCATGCTAACACGGCAAAGAAAAATGATACAAATATTATCAGCTGTGTTAATATATTTATATAGGCAGATCTGATTAAAGAGTATATTGGCAAATACATTTCTATATTACACAAAATTTTGAATATTTCCTCCTACTTTGGCTTTATTTTTAAGGGACTGCTATTTACTTCTGTCTTTCTAGATGAATTCTTGCATTTATTTCAAAGAAACATGGGATTATTTAATTAGAGAAGGCCCTATTCTGCATCTTCTAAATCATTGGAAATCTTGCCATCGTCCTGAACGGAATAAGACAGTATCAAATACATGATTTCTTCACCAGGTTCTCTATAGAAATACGTGTTGCTTCATTGCTTTTGAACTAACAGCTAAATGGCTATAAGAAGAACTGGCAGTCACTTCTTAAGAAGTGCTGTTGATAAAAATACTGGGATTATCTTTTTTTTTTGAGTAGCACTATCACTTTAAAAGGAGAGCTACCTGAGACCCTGGGAGAAGTGATTCTTGTTTTTGCTTTTTTGTCCTGTTAGTTTTACTGAAACAACTGATTTGAATGAGGTGAGTGGGAGAGTCAGATAAAGACGCGCAGTCTCCACATTGTGAACTTTGTAGATAGTGAAATTTTTCCAGGAACTAATTTATTGTTGTTTCCCATAAGAATTATGGTTGCTTTAATTGATTAATTTTTGAATGCAACTTGATACTGTGGGTCTTTTGATTGTCTTAAAACATGTTTTCAGTAGTTAAGCAAGACAGTGTGAAGCACAACTCATTCTTATCTTGAGCTGAAGGAAAACATTTGAGTCTAACTTGTGGGTCTGAGCCTGATGGCTGCATACTTGTTATATTCCCTCTTGTCTTTCAGGGAAGTTCACATGTTTGGTGTAGACTGTGAAACTGTAAAGGAAAGAAAAACTGTGGAATTTGACTCTGAATCCAAGATAAAATTCCAGATATAAATCTGTCCTTATACTTACTGCAGATAAATGCACATGCAGCCTATCATTTTTGTGTTGTATTTTATTCATTCTTATTCTTCAAGTAAGTTTCTCAAGATTTACTTCTTTCTTAAACTGTCAGTGTGTCAGAAATTTGCCTTCTGGACATGGGCATGGAGAAAAGGAGGCTTGTAGGTGTGGTTCTCAAGATTTTGAGCCATGATAAATGCCTTTTAGTCAGATATCTGTAATCAAATATCCAATTAAATTCCTGTGAGAAAAAAACTCTAACAGTGTAACAGATGATGATGTGCTGTATGTGACTAACTCACAGGTCTGTTCCAATTGCTCACTAAGGCACAGGAGCACCTATTTGTGATTTTGTCTGCTCCCAAGCACAAAATAACATGTTCCTCATTAATAATTTCTTTTAAAGATAGTAAAGGGATGAAGAGAAAGCCTGGCCAGCCTCACATAATGACTCCCTGAAGCATTAGAGGTATTACAGGCTTCTGATCTCTGTGTGAAAATAGTGTACAAATGGAAAATGTCTGTTTTCCAAAAAGACAGTGAGGTCTTTCTGGATATTTTCTTGAACACTCCTTTGTTTTGGTAGATTTGAGGCTGTCCCACTGTGTTTCAATGGCTATCCATCATACATTTGCTTCTAATTATGCTACTCCTCAAGCCAGTGTACATCTGCAGGCTATTTTGTGAGATGATAGCTTAATGTATCAATACAGAATATCAATTGCAGTAGTTTTTTTGTTTTGTTTTGTTTTTGCTGCTGAGAATACAGAATCTGTGCTGTTTATAGAAAGAACTTGGAAGAGTTCTAAGAAACCTGAGATAGTGAGACTCAATTTTTTCTTTTCCTCAGGTTTTCCTTTCAACTGTGGGTAAGTCTTTCAGAGTCATAAGAGGACTTGTGTCTTACTACTTCCTTCTCATGCTCTTTACTTTCCCCTCTCCTCTCCTTTAGTGTTTTATTATAAATAACCTGAGTGGTCACTTAAATTGGCACTAAGTGTTAAAGAATGTTTCTGTTACAGTGTTATTAATGATCTAGTGGTTAGAGGATCATCTACCAAAGCAAGAGGTGCAGGTTTGTCCATAGGACCAGTGTTTATAGGATCGGTATTTACTTCTCTGTATTAATACACAGAACTGTGAATAATTGAGCACAAGGAATGACAGTAAAAAATAAAAATTAAAAAAAATTGAGAATAATGAATGTAACTTCATAACCAAATGCAGAATTAAATGTCTGCCAGGAAGTTTTGCTCTTCTAATTAAAATTTTGAATGTACCACATGGATCTCATTTAGTTGCTCTGTACAACTAATAGTGCAAAGAGGAAGAGAAACTGGTTTAAATGTGAGTCTTTGCCACTGTGTTGGAGCACTTGCCATAGAGTCCTTGGGAAAATCCATTTGGAAAATCTGCCTATTGATAGAGCCAAAAAGAAACTATAGAGGGGTCACAGTGACAGCAGGAATGTTAAAAGCAAAGAGAAAGACATTATTGGAAGGTAATGCAGGAAGACTGAAGTGTAAGATGCTCAGGCAACCTGTCAGAAGAATTGTTCTCTTGCTGCCATGGTAGTTGTGCGTACCAGACAAAGAGATGAAAGGCTAAATGTGACAGATCTGCAACAAAGATGCAAAGGTATAAATCTGGCTGGTATTTCTAAATTTAGATGCTAAGGCAGTGTTGTAGCTGTAACAAGGTGAGAAGAGGCTCAGTATATGTGGCACTTGGAGATGGAGTGCACTGTAGTGATAGAACAGAGATGTCTCTGGGTGGAAGGGAAACCTTGCTGTTACCCCTCCACCCATGGTGGAGAAGCAGAATCTTCAGATTTTACCTTAATTTCCCACTGCAGTCAAGGTGCAGCTTGGAAGAACCTTTTCCAGTTACCTGGTGTGTGTGCGCCTGAGCCTCTTGAGTGTCAGCTCTGAATAGCATGGAGCTGTCAGAGAGACTGGGCATGAGCAGGATGACAGATCCTGGTAGAGGAAATCTACATGCTCTTTATGCTTGGGGAAACACTGCTATGAAAGCTGTCTTCAAAAAAGAAGCATCCTTATTACAGTGCTACGCTTTTCACCGGTTTTAAAAACTTCACTCGTGACTCCCAGATTTCCTCTTCAGTTGCCTTTTAAGTGCTTTGACGTTTTTCCATTTGGTTGTTTACATTTCATTGCTGTACATTGCTTGTAGGCAGTTTTGTCTCAATAAAGGACCGGTAGCAAAAAAAGGTCTAATAATGTGAGATACTCAGTTCTTGTTAGTGCAGCTGACATCTGTAGGAAGGGAATTCTGCATGAGTAGCTGTAGGTGTGAATTGAAAAAAAACAAGGAGGTAATGAAGAAATCGAAGATGCTGTGAATGTGAAGACAGAAACTGAATTGTTGAACGTTTCCTGTCCTGCAGCATAAAATAATTATTGATGAAAATTTTACTCTGTAGAAGATCTGTTTTCAAGTTGGTGCACCTGAGCTTTTTTGGATTAGCATGCAGATTTAAATAATGAGGAGCAACACTATGTCTTTGGAAAGTAGCTGTTGGTGGTAATGGCACTAATCTGGAATTTTTTGCTTTTCTGTGAGTTTGGCAGGACAGGTTAGGAAAGCACTGAACATCCTTTGAAAAACTCATGACGAAGAGGACTTATCTTCTGCAAAGTGCTTTGGATTCCTCAGTCTCCACAGAATAGATTATCTGTTGCTTTTTCAGGAAGAAGTTACAATAATTGTATTGATTGTCTTTCATTTGACTCTTGACTGAGAGGAATAAAAAGCTTCAGAATTATTGATTTAGTTCTGCTGTCAAGTATTTTACTTTTGTTTTTACTTCCCTTAGGACCTAATCCCAAGACCACTTAGGCAGTTGTGTAAGGCCTTAATGCAGTAGAGATAATGCAGTTTTACTCTTCAGTAGCCTGAATCAGCAGAAAGCCTATGTGTCTGTTTCCCTGCTGAAGTATTTATAACTCTACCATCTGAAAATAATTCTAAAATGAATTAAGAGAGGTTTAAACAAATGAATGTTTATTCTACCTCCTTAGGAATTGTTCTGCATCAGAAATGCAGATGCAGAACATTGTGGAAGTGATTGTCCCCTTGTATGTGGCACTGGTGAGACTGCAGCTCAAGTATTATGTTCTGTTGTGGGCCCTCACTACAAGGTCACTGAGTTCCTCAAGCACGTGAGGAGAAGAGCAATGAAGTAGGTGAAGGGAACAGAAAACAAGACTTACGGGGAATGACTGTGGGAACTGGCGTTGTTCAGTTGGGTGAAAATGCAGGGATACCTCACTGCTCTTTATAACTACCTGAATGGCTTTAGTGAGGAGCCTCTTCACAGGTGAGGAGTCCTTTTTCATAGGTGACAAGAAATGAAATGTGAAGAAATGGCCTCAAGTTGTACTAGGGAGGTTTAGATTGGATGTCAGAAAAAAGTTCTTAATTGGTAGGGTAGATAAGCATTAAAATTGGCAACCCAGGGAGGTGATAGAGTCCTCATCCCTGGAGGTATCCAGGAGACATGTGAATGTCACCCTCAGGAACATTTACATGGTTTTGCAATAGGACTCATTAAGTCAGCCAGATCATTGGACTTGATGATGTTAAAAGTCTTTTCTACCCTAAATTACTCTGTGATGACAAGTTGACAGAAACTGTCAGTCTTCCTGGGATTAGGAAGGCCCTACAGAGGGATCTGGAGAGGCTGGGTAACTGGACTGGGACCAGTGTGATGAAGTTCAAAAAGACCAAGCACTGGGTCCTGCACTTTGGCCAAAACAACCCCAGGCAACACTACAGTCTTGGGTCAGAGTGGCTGGAAGACTGTGTAGAAGAAACGGACCTGGGGTTGTTGGTCAACATCCAGCAGAACGTGAGCCAGCAGTGTGCCCAGGTGGCCAAGAAGGCCAACGGCCTTTATGATTTTTTTCTCCTGTGAACCAAAATGACTTCTAGGTAGATTTTACTGTATATCTCCCTGTCAGTGACCAGGACCTTGGGGGAAGTGACAAAGGCTGTTCTCAGCTTAAACTTAAAACAAAGGGATAGAGAATTTCTAGCTGTGGATATCCCTGTTCATTGCTGGGGAGTTGGACTAGGTGACCTTTAAAGGTCCCTTCTAAGGATTCTGTGATTCTATGTTTCTGTGAAAATTAGGGCTAAAGATTTTCTGAAGTGCTGGGCATATCCTGTTCTTTTTGGTACTGAAGTGTATCTTGTTGCAGTAGAAATGGTAGTGCATCCTGTTTTGGAAAACCCACGCGTTGGAATTAGGTGATATTATGCTTGTAGTTAGCACTCAAAATGTAGCATTTAAATGTGATTGTCTTCTCCTTAATCCTTTTCTTCATCCTCAAATAAATGGAGCTTTGATAATATACATCCAAGCTATTCCATAGGAAAGGCTGTTGCTCTCACGTGCTACCTGCAGAGGAGATGCCCAATTCAGTGACTGGAGCTGAGAATCATTCTATAGTCTTTTGGCTTCAGACAATCTGAAAAACAGCCTTCTTTAAATTTGTTGGATTTTGTGTTGAATATTGATTTCTTCAATTCCTGTAATTGATAAATAAATGTGTGCACTTTATGTGCAATGCCTGTATATAAAGTGCTAGCATCACTACGAGGGAAGGAGAGGATGTATTAATTATTTTCTAATGCAGTTATGAATTTTAGTTCCTTTCTTTTCTGTACCATTGTGAAAATCAGGTGATCCCGCAAGAATATGAGATCAAACATGCAAACATTCTCTCAGGAGTAACATTGGTGCTATATTCCTCGGTCACCTCATTTTCGTGATGTTGTTGATAAGACATATTAAAATGTCGAAAAAAAATTTTGGAACAAAAAGATGTGTGCATTTAAAATTATTTTACTGTTTTAAATTCAGCTTTCATTCTACTTTAAAAAGAGTGCCTGATACTTGGTACAGTAGGAAGAGTTTCAGGAAATCGATTAAATGTGTGAAAGTTCAGGTCAGGTGTTATTTTAGACAAAGTTATTTCCATTAGGATGGTTAATCACAGTGATCATCAACTCCAACTTCTGGCTCCACACAGACCACGCAAAAGTCAAGCCCTCTGTCTGAGGGCATTATCCAAATCTTTTTCCAGTGCCCAGGCACCCTCTGGTGAAAAACCTTTTCCTAACACCCACTGGACCCTTCCCTGATGCAGCTCTATGTGGTTCCCTCAAGCCCTGTTGCTGTCACCAAAGTGCAGAGCTCAGTGCTGCCCCTCCACTGCCCTCGTGGAGATGGCTGCCCTAACCCACCATGAGGTCTCCTCTCATCCCTCTTTTCACTGGGCTGCCCTCTAGACCATTCCCCCGAATATAGCCCTCCTTTTGATGCCTTCTTACAGTTTTATATCCTTCTTATATTGTGGTGCCCAAACCTGCACACAGTGCTCAAGACAGGACCACACCAGTGCAGAGCAGAGTGGGACAATCTCTTCTTCCCTCACCCAGCTGGCAGTGCTGGGCCTGATGCATCCCAGGGGTATGGTTGATGCCAGGGCACCTACTGACTCATACTCAACTTGTTGGCAGCCAGAACCCCCAGTTCCTTTCTATGGGGCTGCTCACCAGTCTGTGCATATATCCAGGGTTATATCCTAGGTGCAGAATCAGGCATTGCTCTTGTTTAACTTCATGCTGTTGGAAGCTAATATGAGCCTGGTGCTCTAGTGGTCGTTTTAACTTCGTGGATGACCTTGGAAATCTTTTATGTGGCTTGTTCTCATTTGTAAGGTAAAGATAAGCAGGCAGAGACCCATTGCCCGAAACCATGATATCTCCTGATGAAAAATGTTGTGCCATTTGCACATGTTTGTTATCATTTATGAAGCGTGGTCATTATAGTGTTTCCTTGAGAGCATTAAGCCCTTTCTTGACCTTTTTTTTTTTTTCTTTCTCAAAAAATTTTATATATTTACCTTACATCCAGGAGCCTACCAGCACTTTATAAAGATCAGGGGATAGCATTATCTCTGTTTTACAGATGTAGCATCTGAGAATCTGTACTAAGATCCGTCTTGAAGGTTATGCATCTTACTCAGTGTCCTAGGTTCCTGTCTCCCAGCAGCTTTCATCACTAGACAACTTTGCTGCCCTTTGTAAGAGAGAGGCTGATGAGAAAGCCATCTGCTGCAATGGTTGCCAGGGAGTCACACGGTGCCCTCAGGTTAGGCTGATCCACTTTCTCTCCCATTTATACTTGTTTGTGACACTGCTCTACTTAGTTTTTCCTCCCCCTCCCAGCAGTATGGCAGCTGGACAATTCAAAATGGACTGCGTGGCTTTCAGTATGCAACCTGCTCACAGGTGATGCAGAAAAGGAGAGTAAATGTAGGTTTTGAAAGGCATTGTTCCGCTACTTGTTTGTTCTCTAAATCTTGCAAAATGGATGAGGAAGAAAACTGCTTTTAGTGGAGAGTGCTCACACCCAACACATGGGCAGAATATGTAGGTTTTTGTAGATTTGTTCTTTACAGCTTTGTGAGGAGTTTCCAAATGTGTTAGCATTTTTAGGTCCTCTTATCAGCGTTTCAGAGATGAAGTGGTGCGAGATGAATGCTTCTCCCTTGGTGTGCTGGGTTTTATATACACAACTGTGCACCCAAAATAGGAAAGTCTAAAAGGGGATTTACAAGCACTTTAAAAATATGATGAATTATTTTTCATACACTTTTTTACTATGATTTGTCAGATGGCTTCTCATAGGAACATAATAGCAAACCAGATAGTCGCTGATAGTTTATTTAAAGAAATAAGAAGGAAGGCACGCTGGGTGGTGTTTTTGCAAGGTGCTGCTTGTGGGAGCTCTGTGTCTGCATCGTGCTTATCTCCGCTCGCTGTCGTCATGGAAGCTTGCAGCCAACTGGGAGACCCTGCTCTGCACGGGACTGGATTACTGGCCCTAATGCATGGGAAATTGAATGTATTAAGCGGCAGCCGCATTTTCAACCCTGAGGACTTTACAAGGAATTTGAAACAAAAGACGGAGCCCTCTGAGGAGATTTTCATCACAGGGGGGAGTCTCATTTTAAAAAAAACAAATTAGCATCACCATAGAGAAGCAACTTCCAATGACCAAAAATTAGATTATGAAACTAAAGATTTTTTGTTTGTCTCAGTGCTGCCTTCCATCTTTCTTTTTCTTCTTCTTTTTTTTTTTTGTGCCAATCAAAGGAGCACTCTTCTCTTAGATGTAACTGAGGTGAACTAAGCTATGACCTCAATGCAGTCGGTTGCACTTGTGTTGGAAATGGGAAAACTGAAGACATCTGAATGTCGTGCCAGTCCATGGATGAAAGATAAAAGAGGCTTATTCTTTTATAGAGAGTTAACAACAGGGGTCTCTTGATTTGTATGTTTATAAATTCTGTAGAGGTCCATGAGAAAAGAAATCTACAGGAGTTAATCTAGCAGGGACAGATAAGGGTTTTTTTCTTCTTGATGGCAAAGAAAGTATTTTGTGGACTTCTATTAAAATATATTCAAAATTATAGAAACACAGTGAAAGGAGCCTCATGAGCTGTAAAAACCTGGGTTGAATGTATATGTGTATGAAAACCATGCATGTCGTCCTTCAGGAGGATCTGAGAGCTGCATGGAGAAGGGCTACAAGGTTTGAGTTTGGAAATGTCATTACAAGACGTGAGAGCACAGACCGCCTCTGTAGACCACCTGCACATCCCTGCTGAGTTCTGGTGTGCTCCTGCATCCCTCAGAACTGCGTCATAGCAGCTGGGTGTTGGGGAGTGCAGCCTGAGGTCACTGGCAGGTGTGTGCTGCATGTGAGGGAGGGTGAGCTCTGTGCTGCAGAGCCCTGTGCTGACTGTGCACGGTGGAAGAACTGTGTGCTCCAGCTCCTGGCAGGAAAGGCTCCTGGTAGTCTACCTAGACTTTAGTGAAGTCTTTGACACTATCTCCTACAGTATTGTCCTGAAGAAGCTGCAGCCTGTGGCTTGGAGAGACTTTGCACTCTTTGCTGGGTAAAGAATGGGCTGGATGGCCTGGCCCAGAGAGTGGTGGTACATGGAGTCACATCCAGCTAGCGGCCAGTCATGAGCGATATTCTGCAAGTGTTGGTATTGAGGCCTGTCCTGTTCAATATCAGCAAGCTTAACAAGACCAAGTACCTATTCCTGTACTTTGGCCACAACAACTGCAGGCAACACTACAGTCTTGGTCAAAACACAGCTGAACATGAGCCAGCACTGTGTCCAAGAAGTCAAAAAGGCCAGTGGCATCCTGGCTTGTATCAGACATAGTGTTGCTAGCAAGAGCAGGGAGGTGATCATCCCTCTGCGTTCGGCACTGGTGAGGCTGCACCTTGAGTACTGTGTTCAGTTTTGGGCCCTTTGGTACAAGAAAGACATCTCCCTGAAAAGAGGTTGTGATGAGGCAGGGGTTGGCCTCTTCTCCTGTATAACTAGTGATAGAACTAGAGGGAATGGCCTCAAGTTGTGCCAGGGGAGGTTCAGGTTGGACCTTAGGTTGGACCTTATTCTCCAAGAGAGTGCTCAAGTGCAGGAATGGGCTGCCCAGGGAAGGGGTGCAGTCACTGTCCCTGGAGGTATTCAAGGGATGTTTAGATGTTGTAGTGAGGGACGTGGTTTAGTGGGAAATACTGGTGGTAGGTGAACATTTGGACTGGATGATCTTAGAGGTCTCCTCCTGGTGATTCTGTGATTCTGTGAAAGCTTGTCGGGACTGTATGCTGAGTTAATGCAAAATAAGTTTCATTTACCTCTCTCTACAGTGAATTCCATCCTCTAAATTCAGCGTGTGTCCTTTGAACTCTTTGTTTAAGCTTAAGTGTAGCGAACACTCACAGTTTTATAAGATAACAAGCTTATATTGATGAGTGTTTTCTCCTTAAGCCTGGTTATCCAAATGTAATAATACTCTGCAGTGCCTGAAGGGTGCCTGTGTAGCCTGTCACTTTGGAGGATATGCGCTAAGATGGAAATAACACTTCATTATAAAGAATAAGCAGATTTTAATGATAGCTGTTGTCGTATGAGATTTTGCAAGTGAAGCATACATTTTTCATACAACCAAATCAAGACCAGACTTGATAGTGCTGTCACTGCATTTTGTCTCTCTGCTGTTTTGATGGTAAAATACCTGAAATTTGTAGTACATAAATGAATGAGATAACTGCTTAATTTATTTTAAAAGATTGCATGCTATGGGTGCCCTTTGGTGTGTTCGTGTCTAAGACTGTATGTGGGAATGTGTCTCTGTTTAATTAACAATGCTGAGCCAGCAGTTTCATCCTGTAAAGCTCTGTGTTTTTTGGACAATCCATAGAACATAGTAGGAATCTTTCATTGAACAAGTGGTGGCAAAATAACCTTTTTCTGCCATGCACTGAGCATTTAAAGGTCACGCTTGTCGGCAGCAGCAACTTTATTTTTGCAGCACAAGTGAGGTGTTTTGTCCTGGTTTATGCACTTTACTCTGAGGTGTGAGCCGTGGTGCTTATGATGTGACTTGACACCGTTTCAAATGGGTGAACGTTGTGTGACATACACTACAGGAAACAGGCTCAGAGAGAGGCACAGAACGCCCTGCCAGGATTTGGATAAAGAAAGATGCTGAATCACTGTCTGCCCTGAAGAAATCTCCTCCAGCAAAACAGTACTATTAAAAGACAGTAACTTCTCAAATGTTCTTTTTTTTTTTTTTTTTTTGTCTCCTAACATAAGCATACAAAAATAGTGAAAACGGATAGCTGATACACTGCACAGAGTGGGATAACAGTGGTAAATCGTGACAGGAGAGAGAATGAAAGGGAGATCTTTTCTCCAGCTATAAGGGAACATGAGGAAAAAAAAACAAAACACCCCCACCCCCAAGCAACGAAATGCTGCAATTAACATGGCGGAGGAGCAGAGATGCTAGCATTGCTGTATGTGAATAAGGAGAAGACAGTGATGACAAAGAGAAGCATGACAGCCCCCAGGCATCTGCAGCTGATTAGAAGTGCCACAGACAAGCAGCTGCCATGCCAATGAAATATTATGGGTTTGAAATGAACTTATAGCAGGTTGGGGTGCCACCCCTCGCACTTCACTTTTATCACTGCCACTCAGGCTCCTGCTCTTTACCTAGTCAATGAGCCTCTATCTCTCTGCATGCATCCCATTTAATTAGCTTCACATCAAAATGGGGCCTTGTTTCTGCAAGCCTGTGCTCTGTAAGTTAGTGGGGTACAGAGCAGCATCAAACTGTTCTCCCCAAGCACAGCTGAGGCTGGGGAGGTTATCCTGAGCACAGCTGGGATCCTCAGCAACTATGAAAGTTGGGAGATCACAGCCTTTCAAAGCATTCTGGTATCTCTCTGTTTTCTGCTTTTCACTTGTCTCATCGTTCTTTCCTGCTCTATTTTTCCTCTGGTTCTTTATAGAAGGCTTGCTCATATGTTGTTCAGCTACCAGCTAACAGAGTAAGGTTGCAAGCACGAGAAATACTTCTCCTGAAGTAGCAAAATACTTAAATTATATACCTGTATGCTTAAAATACTGCATCTTAGTATGACACATGTAAAATATATTTGCAGATAATTTGGCTCGCACCATGGTGTGAAAGGTAATTCTAGTTGACTGCTGGGAAATAGGAAGTGTAGCCTCTCATTTTCTGCTTTCAGTGCTGAGCGATTCATGGCATCTGCAATTTTTTTTTTCCTTTTTTTTTTTTCTCTATTATTTTCCATTCTCTAGATTTAGCTACTTCTAAATCCACAGAAATGCTCGGGATTTAAAATATTGCCTCCAGGAGCAGCAAGTCTGTTTTCCTGCAGGATGGATGTTTTGCTCTGGAGTCTATTAATTATGGCCTTTTCTTTCAACGGGAATAATTGTGTTATTAATAGTCTTTTCATGAACAGAAGAAAGGCCTCTTTGGAAGGAGAATGCTCTTGCTTCACAAAAGGTTTCTGATAGCCTTAAGGTGGATTTATCTGGTGAAGCCTTGGCTAACCTTCATATTAAACAGACAGAAGCAGTTTAGGGAATTTGGGGATGAGAAGCAAATTAGAAAATAAATTAAAAGCATTATAGCTCAATAGTATAAATTAATGCAGCTGCTGTAAGCTTCATCCTGAGAGAGTTGTCAATATCTGCAAAGCTCATACTATGGGGAAGAAAATTAATGTGTACTTTACCGTTTGTGTTTTGCCCCACAAGAAGCAATTTGAAAGAGTCCCCTGTAGCTTTGATGGTTTTCCTTATCTTAACTCCTTCTACACCACTGCTCTCTGGGGACTGCAGAAAGCAGGAGCTAAAACCCATCCCAGGCAGAGCACCTGGTGAGCAAAAGCTGTGCAAAGCAGATGCATATGACAGCAGTGATGGCCAGGCTTCCCTCTACAGCTGCTTCTCAGTGCTGCTAGCTGTGTTCGCTATGGCAGGCTTTGTCCTGCAGTTTTTCTGTGGTGCAGACAAGAACGGCTTGGATTGGATAGAGGCATCAGCTGAGCCTGTGTCTGCAGAACAGAAGTCTCTTCTGTGCTAATAGAATTCTGTTAGTGTTGGTGGGAGAAGAGCACTTCCCTGTGCCTCCAGGAGCCCAAGCCCTGCTGTGGTGCCATTCCCTTTGCTGCAGCTCTTTGTGCTGGCCCTTGCTAGCCAACGTTTTAACTTTGTCTCTTCCCTCCCTGACACCTGGGCACAGGCTCTACCAAGAGATCAGAATGAGTAGTGGCATGTGCCTTTTTGTTTCTGGAGCAAAGAAAAGAGTGCTGCTCATTCTAAACACACATGTAACACCAAGCTCTGAGAGCCAGAGAGACTAAGATAGCAAAAATTCTGTCTTCAGCATGGCTTGAGTCAGGGCAATTACATGGAAATTTAGGGTAATAGATAAAACATGTTAATTTCCTGATTGAAAAGAAAACTCTGTATGGCATTACTGCTTCTCCAGTAGTCTTAATGTAAGCTGGAATGGAAACTCGTTGTTGCTGTAATTTATATTCTGGTTGCACTGAGCACTCTTGGTTCATGATGTTCTGAAAATGTTGCAAGCGCATAATAAGTGAGAAATTATGTCCCAGTGAGTTTGTGATCTTGATTAAAATAAGGTGCTTCAAAGCATGTGAAGAAATGCGAAGTGGTAAGGGCAACCATGGCATTGCCCATGTCTGGCAATATTAACCCTTACATCTGTAAGCAGAAGGAAGTGGTATCTGGCCACAGTTATTGTTAATATGTGAGATGAGCATTCCTAGGATTAGATGCGTCAGAGAGTTTGAGATGTTAGAGAACAAATGGCTAATTGAGGCTGTCCTTATTGGTATGCTGGAGCAAACTAGAGTGGGGAAGTAGTGATAACATAAGTTGTGCAGATGCTTAATGCAGGGGGCAAGGAATGCATCCTTGAATGAGAGCTGATAGAGAGACTTAATGGGTAAGAATTGTGTGTCAGGACATTACAATGTTCCTTGCAGACATGAGTTGGGTGTTTTAAAAATGGTGAGTATACACTGGGTAGTACTGTGAGGAAGAAGGTGCAGTCTGTGGCTAAAGATTTGGAGAAAATGTAACTGGTTTTCTGACATTTTATGAGGAACTATCCTAGAGATAGTTCGCTCGTGGTTCTAGATAAGATTCTAAATTTTACCTTGCTGACTGCTTTTAGAAGTTTATATCTCTCTAATTTTTAATAAAAAGAACTCCTTGCTTTTATTAATACTGCTTTTTAAACATGAAATGGATTATAGCATGCTTCTTGCAGAACATGACTTGCCTCTAGAACAAACAAGGAAACTCATAATCTTGAAAATCTGACCTTTGCTTAATTTATTCTTGCTTGTTCTCAGCATGTGTTCCTCCCATAGATTCCCCCTTAGTTAAAGCACAAGAGAGCAGAGACGTTACTTTCACCTTTCTGCCTTTTTTGAGGTACTCTATGATCTTCAGGTGCCTTAGAATTGTGTGGATGAGGTGAAAGGGATGGACAAGAAAGATGAGGAATTCTTGTATGTGGAGAAGGATGGAACATATGACAGCAGGTGCTAATATCTCTATTCTGCTACACCTGGGGCCCTGACATTCCCCTTCTACTGCTGCTGGAAATGCAGGTCAATTAATAGGGGCAGAGTTCTCATTTTTGATCTTTTATTTAATTCCCTGCGGCTATTATTGCCCTGAGGGAGTGGGGGAAAAGTGGAGAGGATAATTAGACTTGACCTTGTGTTATGGAATAGTGGAAAGTGTTGGATTAGCAATGAACATTGTCAGAGCTTGGTTAGAAAGCGGCGTGAGGGGAGACTTGTAAAGCATATTTCTCAATACACCAGAGAATAAAAATTGAAATGAGGTGGACAAGGGAAGCTGCAAGCATTGAAGCCAGCTCCATAAGTGCAGTGCTGTCAGGAGTTAATGCCTTTTTTGCTGTTGTTGTCAGAACATCAGTGATAATCAGGCAAAATGGTACTTACTGCAGAGAAACAATTAAATTGAGCCTTCACAACCTAAATGATTAAAAATGAGAAAAAAATGGAGTTACGCTATGGGAACATGTTGTAATGAAACCTGTGATAGCTAAGCAGCAGTTGTACATCAAATAGATGGAGCAGAGCAACTGATTCCGATCAGCTTTGCTTTTCTTCCCCATTTCTCCCACTGAACGCTATCTCACACTATTCTGCTATTAGCATTAGCAGCTTCCACTTTGGTGTGGATTACAATGGCTTGAATAAGTCTTTTTTGGATACCATCTGGCCACAGACATCAAAGAACAGCTGTAGATAGAACTGGCTTTTAATGTAGCTAAAGTTCACATCCCTGCGAAAATAAAATGGAGCGGTGCATGTCTTAGTGCTGACACGGTGACACGGAGCCTTGGGGAATTCATTTTCTCTTATTCAGTTTTGTTGCTTTTGGTCTCTGCCTCCATTGGGGATTCTGGGCCAAATCCTCTTCTGACTCACACGAAAATAGTTCTTGGTCTCAGTTGTTCTCTTGTATTTTAGAACATGCAGCCTGCGTCCTAAATTCAGACATCGCTCAGCAAGTAGGAGTAAAAGGAAGGGAGGGCAGTATGAAACTCAAGATAATGCAAAATTTGGTCACAATTTAAATTTTGATAAAGGCTGTTTTTATTCATGTGAGTCCTTGGGGCACTGGAAACCCCAAATCAGAAACAATTCAGAACACAGCAGAAAACTTCAAAGGGTGAAAGTGCGAGAGTGGATTCTGCTGTCATTTCTAGCAGTGTAAATGTGGAGTGATGTAGACGGCTTCCAGATGCACGTAGCTGCCACAAACAACTGCCCTGAACCTACAAAATGAAACTGCTCATTGCGTTCACGACAGGCTGAGTGTGGGAGGGAGAACTTGAAAAGTCAATGTGATTTATGAAAATGTATTAATTTTGTGAATTCCTAGGACCTGGTGGTAGCATTACAGCTCAGCTGGGGCTGTTATGTGGACTTAGGAACTTTCAAAGGCAGTGTTAACAGGTGGGCTGACTCTAAAAAGAGGCATGAAGTTGTTCCATTCCCTGTGTGTCGGTCTGCAAAACTGAGAGAAACTTCTGCTCTCTTCTCTCCCTTTCTTCCCTCTCCTCCTCCCCCTTCCCCTCAGTCCAGGCTGGGGTAACCATTGCCCTGCATGTGGCAGGAGGGTTGGAGCTTCATGAACCTTGAGGTCCCTTCCAACCCAGGCCATTCTGTGATTCTGTGAACCTGGCTCACCGATCGTCCCGTTCTCCTTCAGTTTTCTGCCAGTAGAAGGATCTGCAACCTCTGTGTCCAGTGAAGCAAAGAGAGGTGTGTGTTAGTAACATGCTGCCCTGTCAAAACAGAGTCCATAGAGTGAGCAGTGTGAGGGGAAGCTAATCTTGTGTTTATACTGAATCATTCTGCATAGCACTCTTTGAGAGGGACTAGAAGAGAAGTGAAGGCGGGGGAAGAGGCTGCTGCAAGACTGTGTTTCAATTACTTTATAAAGAAGTAACTGTGAACGTTCCTCTTTAAAATTTGCTAAGCTTCATTGATTTAACATAGCACTCAACGTGGGAATTTTCCTCCTGAGCAGCTGGGTTACTCTATACCTCACCTCCTTCCTGCTCTTTCTTTTCTTTTTCAAGAGTGACTTTTTAATAATGGTTGGCAAAACAAAATTAGATTTGCTTTTATAGGCACACTCTCTACTTGCCTGTTCTTTCTGGCCACTGGAAGTAATTTGTAGGAAACAAACATGCTAATGCTGTGAAAAAAAAATCCATAAATACAGTGTATCTAAATGCTTGTCCTTATTCTAAGCAGATTTATTTTTGCCTTTGCACACAGTCTCATGTTTAACAAAATCGCATGACCTGTAAATATTCCAGTGAGCATTAAGTGAAATAGGTATTGGGCTGGATGAGTTCTAAAATTTTGCATTTCCTCTAGGGAATCTCTGAAAATTAAACCAAAGCTTGCTTCCCTTGGGCTGCCAAGGAGATGGGGAGTGGAAGGACAAGGAAAAAAAAAAAGATCCTCAATAAACTGCAGGGTAGCAGATTCCATGGGAGGAAATGAATACTAAAAAGAGAGGTTAAGATCATCACCCAGCTATGCTGCAGGTTTATACTGGGATTATCTGTGGAAAGCTGAAGAAGGGGGAAGTATATATATGATGCACATGTGTGTATATATACATGTGTGATGCATTGTAAATTACGTGACAATATATCATTCTAAAAGTGGATAGCAGTTCTGTAAATACATTAATTAAACATATGTATAAGTCATTTTTGATACTATGAGCAACACACAGATGACTTATTTGCATCCTTCCTGCTCTTAAAGACAGCTTATATACAGGAAGGAGGCCAACCGACTTCTTACATGGTCAAGGGGGAACGGCTTTAAACTGAAAAAGGGGAGATTTGGGTTAGATCTTAGGTGAAAATTCTTCAGAGGTCAATGAGGACCTGGCACAGCTGCCCAGAGAAGCTGTGGTGTCCCATCCCTGGAGGCACTCAGAGCCAGCGGGGGGCAGTTTGCAACGATGCGGTTGGAACTGGATGGGCTTTAAGGTCTTTTCCAACCCAAGCAATTCTGTGATTCTGTGGTCACAAGAAAGTTGCATGGAGTTCCATGGCTTCTGGGCCACTTGTCCTGCTGGGAAGGGCTCTCAGTGAGCTCAGGGAGTGGAGCTGCATTGTGTGACTGTGCTGAGCAGCAGAGCTAGGAGCGGGGGGCAGGGGTCCATGCATACAGCATTTGTCTGGATAAAATTACAGATCACATACTATGTTCTGGTCAATTAAGATTGAAAATAGCCTTCTGATTACAGAATATTTTTTTCAGTGTTTTCAGTTTGCATTCTTCTGGCGTGTATTTGAAGGGGGGTGCTGGTGCTGGAAGGGCTGGCTTTCTCTGGGCTCCTGCCTGTGAGTGACACTGGCACCATGACCTCTCTCTGCACTTTGCCATCTGTGGCCCAGTGCTAAGATGGCAGCTATCAAATGGTATTAAAGGGATATTAATGAGCTCACTCAATCCTGAGGCCAGACTTCATAGCTGTCTGCCTCTTTTGAAAATAAATGGTCATAGATTCCAAATTGCCTTCCAGAGGCTTCATTTCCCTTCTTCTGGAGCCTGAACTGCCTGTTGACATGTGCAGCATCAACATGTCTGCTGAACGCATCAACGGACAGTGAAGTCTCGGGAAGACTTTGGGAATGCCTCCCCAGAGCCTTCCTGCTGAAAGTAAGGAATGACGGGCGCCTGCTCTGGCTGTTCAGGGCTCTTCTGCTGATACTTAACCGATGCCTTTCCAAAATTGGGCTTTGTGGGAACTCATTTTTCCTCACACTGTAGTCTCTCAGAGCACTTTGCACTCAAACTCACTGTAGGTGTTGTTGCCTAACCAGTTCCTGTAAGTCAGCTGGGTAGCGGTAACTTTCTGAGTTCTTGATCACGAGCTTCAGTCCTTAAGTCCATCCTAATTGCTTTACAGAGATCTTGAGTCTGATCTCCGTGATTTAACTGACCGCACAATTCAGCTATATACTTGCTTTGTTTTTCAATTATGTATCAGCTTTCCAAAGTCAGAGAGACGCTTGAAGCTTTAAGTCAGTTACTAGTCCTGAAGAAAGATGATTTTTTTGTTCATCTTATGATTCAGTATACTGGCTTTATTTTTATATTTGAAAAATCGGGATGTACGTTACTCAGTAATTTGATCAGCACAGCAACAAAGGTCAGCCAGTGCCTCATTGCCTGTTGTGCCCTCTGGTTTGAATAATAACAGCACATTTTCATGCTGAGTTTAGATGAATTGGCTCCTGCCTGTGTGTGCCCGGTAATGTCCTTTCATATTCTTGGCATTGGGAATGAATAGGATTTTGTACACAGCTTGCAGACGTTAAGGCTTATCATAGGAAAAACCCTCACAAAAACTTTAAGCTTCTAGTATGTGCCTAAAAGCCAAAGAGGGTATTGGAATTATGGCGCTAATTCAGTTGCTGTTTGGTGCTTGCTGGATTTCTAATTGCCTATGCATGCACTCAAATGCATTTGGTGATAGGTTACTTAACTGCATTGTTCCCAGATTTTTTTTTTCTCTCCTTTTTAATGCTATAAGACAAATTTGGCAATCTAGTTGCTCTTAGACCTATATTTGACCATAAGATCTCAAATACCTTCTTTAATGTTAGTGGTGCTCTTGCATCTTAATTGAGATCCACATCTGATCTGTTTTCTTCCCCCCAAAGTAAGAAAATAGCTCTAGTATCAATATCACAGATTACTATGGGTAGCGTTAGAAAAAAAAATAAAAAGAAAGAAATGAATAAGACAACAAGACCCAATACTCCACTGAAGTGTCTGCTGTCTGAAGACAGTATATTTGCCACCTTATGATTTATTATTTGCTTGAAAACCAGAAATAGAAAAATCCTTTGCAGTGTCAAAACTGTCAACTTCTTACTTTGGCAGGGTGTTTTTCTGAATAGGAACACAAGTCATAAACAACTAACAAATAACAAATCATCTTTTTTTGAGGAATTACTGAGATTTACAGATCCTCTTTGATTTTACAGTAGAGGGTAATGCTATTGAAAAGCTGGATTTAACACAGATAGTTAAGAGGGATTCTGTGGTAGTTTTTTTTTTTTCCTTTTTTCTTTTTGCAAGGGAGATGTTTATTTCAGCTGTGGATTTAATCCTTCCTTCAAAGAGAACTGGAGGATAAAGTGAACGCCAGAGCACCACTGCAAGATTCTGCTGTACTTCTGCTTTTTGTTGCTGCCGTGCTTAAGATCCTGTTAATGTGGTTGTGCAGGTGAAAATACTGGGACTTCATTAACAGCCCTGGTGATGATGTGTGAACCAGAATAAAATCTGGTTCCTCCTCTCTTAGCTGGGTTAGATTTGCAGGACCAGCAGAAGTAGCCTGCCCTGCTTATGTTATTCCACTGAATAGATTCCAATCAGACTCCATGTGGGCAGTGGAATAAAAAGAAAATAGCAGTAAAAAATGTGAAATCTTTATGCAGCCGCATTTCTGAATAAAACCAAACCTCTAAGACCTTCAAAATGAGGCTTCGCAGGCAAATTACAATGGGTCATCTGTGCTGTAGCCAAAACATACTGAGGAAAAATAACCTGAGAATGACACATTAACAAGGAAAAAGTAAGGAAATGAACACATCGTTCTACCTTGCAGCCCGTGTAATTCAGCACAGTGTTAGAGAAAGGAGTCAGACTTCTGCATGGCTGTCTGTGGATGTAATGGTGCCTGCTTTAATGGATAGCCGTGTGGCCAAAGCCATAGCCACGGTCTGATGAGTAAATCTGGAGAAACAAAAACGTTTTCTCCAAATTCTTGATTGAACATGAGTTAGAAATATGAGTGGCTACATTCAATGTTTTAAACCAGGTTAAAGTCATTTGGTTTTTTTTCTGCCCCTTGGTCCCTGCTTCTACGTGAGAATAAATTCAGTGATGTTTGAGTGCTGTCGGAATTGTGTGAACTGACAAGATAATCAAATGGGAATAAGAAGTATCCAGCTCACTGAAAAAATTGCATTATTGCTAAAGAAGAAACTGGTTTTGTTCTGACTTTCATAATCTCTGTTAGAACTCTTTTCGAAACAGTATTTTGCATAAAATAATTCCTGCTGAAAAGAGTGCTTGAACCTGTTTTTTTTTAATAGAGATGAACAGATAGAGCCCTTTTCAGCAACAGGAAGAACATGTAGCACTTCTCTCTTAAGCACTGCAGCACACAAGAGCATTAACAAGAAATAGGAGAAAAATCACAGTCAGATGAAGATGGTAACAACAGGAGAGTTTTTTAAAAGCCAATGTTTCTTGTCTCTGGGTGAAGCAATCAATATGTTCTCTAAAAGCTTTAAGACAGTATGAATTTCCTTAAATAGTGATGTAGCTTTGAAATTCCCTTTCATACCTGGGTCAAGCAACACTGAGACAAGAGACTGCATCATCAAACTCGCATCGACTGATGAAAAGAAAGGGGTGTTTGTCTGAGCCCAATCTTTCTTTCCTCTAAGTGATTCTCGCTGGATGCAAATCACTGGACAAAAATCAGATTCTGCATGCATATGACCTTCCTAGAGAAATCTTTGCAGACATTGGCCAGCGCTTTCCCTAGGAATCACCAAAGTCCCTATTGTTTTCTTCATCTTTTACACTGGATGTTTTTCCTGTTTTAAAGGTGCTTCACCGTCTTTGGAAGAAACATAAAACACAGGTCATGAGCACTTGTGGTAATTAAAGATCCGTGGTATGTATGTTCTAGGTTGTTAGCTTGGCTATGTTGGCAAAATTCCAGCTGGGGTAATTATGTGCTGTCTACCTGAATTCTGTCAGCAGCTCCGGCTGGGTAAGGCATTGTATTCAAGTCTTATCCTACATTAGTACATAATTTTAGCTGGTCTGTCTCCTGGGCCTGTGATTTGAGGAGCTGTTCACTGATTTATCTTTTGGAAAGTCACTAATGATCTTGTTGCCCCATAAAAAGGTGCAGTTCTGAGAGAGCAGATCCTCAACAAATCATGAAAATCAAGTCCTTTCAGTAGTTCTTGTTTCATGAGGTGTGTGAAATTACTAGTTATTTTGGGAAATTTAAGCTTTCAGCAGAAGTTCAGCAGTTCCAGGGTGGATATAGTTCACTGGTAAATGCCTGGTGTAATGATAATTCTCCTTCAGAGCTGCAATGCATTTACAAATAAAAATGATTCTCTTTTAGAAAGAATGAAACAACAACCCCTTTTCCATAGCAATCCTGAATCTGCCTGAGAAGATGTGTATCTCTCTGTCAGAGAAGAATCAAGCCAGGACAGATCACTAAGGGAACTGCTGCAGTTCATGCTAGGTCTTAATTGGAAAGGAATCGATTACTAAGAGAGAATTCTTGTTGCTATTATCTTAACATATTCATATATTTATAAACATTGAGCTGCGTTCTACTGTGTCACCGCAGTTAGTTGTAAGCTCTTCAATATCTAAATCATTAATAGTACAGCAGATTCTAGTTTGAAGAAAATGATCCAGTACCTCTCATATCATCAAGTGCTTGGTGAGAGCAGGTTTTGGCCACATGTGGGCTCTTTTGGTGCTGCTGAATCCCAAATTCCTGCAGCCATCAAAGCAGCAGTTCCAGCAGCACTTCAGTTAGAACACAGGACTAAATTTAGCTCTGGTCATTTTTGTTGTAAAAATGGAGATTTATAGTAAAAAGACACTCCAGTAAAGTATCCCAGGGGACTACTGTGATGAAGTTAATATAGCAGAGATTTTGTGTCTTACAACATCACCTGCAGCAAGCCCTGTAGTCACAAAGCCCCTGCTGTCAATTTGGAAATAACCTCCTCAGGCATAATATCCGTGTTTCCTGAATAACAGGTATGGTACCTCAGGATGAAAATTAACAAACCCATAAATGTACATAGGATAGATATGAATGCAATTGGATATCATGGCTCTAAGAAGAGGATACTTAGAAGCTGCCTTGCCATCTGTAAGTCTGATGCTGCTGTTGTTGCTGACTACTTACACAGGTTTTGCTTTCTGGTGTTGGGAAGAATCACAGCAATTAATGTCGTGGATTCTGCCAAACAAGCAGATTTCTTTCTCTTTTCCAGCTGCATTTTTTTTTCCTGTCAAAGACGGGAAAGAAAAAAAAGCAGAGAACGTCTTTAGATCTGATCAGGAAGCCTCTGTGCTATCTGGATGGGAATGGCAACAGTTCAGGGATATTCTTAATCCTTTGCTGCTAACAAGGACATAAAAATGCAGTGCAAGAGCATGTCAATGGTTTGTTTACTCCAGTGGTTTGCCTCCCTCAGTGCTTTGCCTCAGGCAGTGGCAGCAGGAGACGTTATTTGGCACTTGCCACTTCCTTCACTGTTTCTCATGTATTCAGACATCTACATCCCTTTCTACTCCTTCTGATAATTAATTATGGACCTAAATTTGCCACTGAATTTGTCTAGTTTCTTTTTGAGCTTCTGATTCATTCAGTCTCCTCAACCTAACTGCTGTGTGAAGACTTCCTGCTCTGTGTTTTAAGCCTGCCTCCAACTCATTTTCTTGGGTATACCTTCATCTTGTAGAAGGAACCAGAGTGGATAAGCAGCATTCACCCGTCCACCACTTCAGCACTGAGAAACACAGCCTTCTCCTCTCCAAATGGAAGACTCCCAGATTTTTAGCGTTTCCTGGTGAGGCAGAGAGATCTCTTCCAACATTTGCCAGTCCGTCTTGGACTTCGTCTAGACACAAGTTGCATGAGCACAAATCCCATTAGATATCAGTAGAAATTTTTTCACCATGAAAACTGTTTGTGGTTAAGCATTATAACAGATGCCCAGCTGAGTTGTACAGTGTTCACAGCCTTGGAGATACTCAAAGTGCAATGGGGTACAACCCTCAGCAGCCAGCCTTACCTTAGAAACTGACCTTGCTCTGAGCAGTGCATTAAACCAGATTACTTCCAAAGATCCTTACCATCTTACTTCATGATTCTAAATACCCATCCGGTTATTTGGAGCTGAATTTATCACTTGTGTTACTCCACTATGTATTTTCTCATGCTATTACACCAGATGGAGATGTTCATTTTGGCTTCAGTTGGAATTAGGACAACTTCTTAGTAGTCCTGTTCCAGTGCCCATTAAATCAGGCATTTTATGACTGTAATTTATTTCTCTAATTTCTCTAATCCTTTTATACATGTGACATCTGTAACAGTGTGTGGGAGTCAGTTTCACAGTATCACTGTATGAAAAAAAAAACAAAAACTTTCCATAGCCTAAAAGTTTATCTATATTTTTTTTTTTTTAAATTTACATTCCTTCCCATTGCCTTCATCTGTGGTTTGGTATGAGTTTGTCAGACCATTTATATGGAGCAGATTAGTGAGGGGAAACAGTAAAAAAAGAACCTCGAATAAAAGAGCTAAATACGTAATTCTGTATTGGGAACTGTCAACCATGACAGAAGATGAAAGGGTTGAAATTTAAATAAGTGCACTGGGCAGTGTATTTCTGCCTCATTTTCAACATTAATATGCCTTAGTTGTGAAAGCAAGACATCCTGCCTGCAAAAGTTACAGCCTCTTGTAAGAGCAATATGGGTGTGAGATGGATTATTTCTCCAAAATTGCTGACTGGCAGCACGTCCTCAGCTGGTTTAAGAGCACCCTTTACCCCAGCTGAGGATCCTGCTAGTGGTGCCAAGCTCCTGAGAGGAGCCAGATCTGAACTAGAGACCTGGGGGGAAAAGCTCTGGATCCTGTTAGCTGCTCTCTGGGGAATTTTGGTCTTTCCAGTTTTAACTGTTTAAGGATTCATGCATTTTCTGCAGTTGCTGCTCTCAGCAGAAGCAAACTGCTAATGAGAACTGGGATCAGGCCATTCCCCTGAGGTTTCCTCCCTCACCCTCTCCACTTGCAGCTTGACAGTTTGGATAAGAAACAAATCAGTTCTTTACTAACATTTCACAGTAGTTGAGCAGAAAAATGTCACAACATCTCTGTAATAGAGTCTTTAGGTCCAAATTGTGCAGAACTGCTTTAAAATGGTTGGAAGTATGCATGACTGCAGCAAGCCGAAAACTTGTTGCAGTAACTTTGCTACCAAATCAGGATGCCATAAATGCACTGTGTCTGAATATCTCCAGAAATTTGCACTTCATCTAGCTTGGGAGCTGTATATCTTTGCTGCTCGTAGGCCATGTTTGTCTGTTGCTTCTTTTTGTTTTTTTTTTTAGTGTGAGGGAGAAACTTCAGACGCTTATGTCTATCTCTTGCAATTCTTGCCATGTTTTAGTTTCTAGTTCTGTAACTCTTTTTATTTATTAGTAATGCCTCCTACTTTATGGTGGTATGGCAGTAGAAGTTGAACCTTCCCACCAATATTCCATTGCATGACAAAATGGTGTCTGATATGGAGGGGTTTTTGAAGTAAAGGTGTGCCACTGAACTTTTGGAGCTACCTGTGTACTAAAAAGTGCTGCTGAGTTTGTTGGTGCAGAGTTTAGTGGGACTAACTTCTGAACTGGCTGCAACAGCGAGAAATCTGATCAGTTATAGAAAGTACATTGATTCTCCTTACTTCAGTGTGTTCTCCTCTGAGGAAGTGGTGCTGCTATTGGTGCAGATGCTTCAGGCTTCCTGGAGGCTGCTGTTAAAGCCAGACTTGCGGGCAGTACCAGCAGCAGGCTGCTGGGCGAGAGTCTAGGTCTCATCTGAGAGCATCCTTGTGAGGCTGCCAGGCTCTGCAGCCTGCACTGACTCTTCCGCAAGGCAGTTTGCAGGTGGGGATGGGGTGGGTCTGCTCTGTAGCTGCTTTGCACACCGCTCTCTGTAGCAGCAGAGACTGAGATGAATGTGGACTCCCCAGAGATGGGAGTGCAGAGCATCCAGTGAGTCTATGCAAGAGACTATTTGTTTCAATGAAAGTAATGATGGCTGTAATAAGTAAACAGGAGGTTTTCCCATGAGCCTATTTCTATTTCCCTAGAGGCTATGTAGCATAGGAAATTACTTTTATTCCAGTCATTTCTGCCTTGAATGTGTAAAAATGAGGGATTACTCTCAAAATAGCATAAGAAATAAATGAACAGTAATACTGATAATTTTTTTATTTTTAACAAATCAGCTGAATTAATTCCTGTTGGGTGCTTCTCAGTGTGGCCACATTCAGCAGCCTGTTAGAAGGAAACGGAGCAAGACATCTCTCACTATGTATGGAAAATCGATTTGAACCGATAGGCTGGAATGTGGGAGTCTGTCAGCACAGCCGTGATGCCACCAGCGGAGCCCGATGGCATTCCTTGTGGAGCCTGATGGGATGCCTCTGTGCACTGTAACTCTGCCAGCTGTCTCTCTTCCATGGAGTGCAGCACAGTCCATTTAGATTCAATTTTGTTTTTATTCTTTGATGAGTGTTTAATAACCATTTCCAAATCTCTGCACAGTTGGAAAGTGACATTGTCAAGAACAGGTGCAGCCAGCTGAAATTATGTGGTAATGCAAGTTGTAACAGCACTGGGAAGAAGTAAAGCGGAAAAGTTTTATTTCCTTGAGGGCAGAGTTGGCTAAATAGAATTGAGATATCCTGGGATAAAATAATTACCCTCTTGTTTTTGGTTCACTTTGCATTGCCGGAGACACAGAACAACAGTTTGGGCTGGGAATAAAAAGCCGTGTATTCTAATCCCAGCCTTGATATCAACTTGCTGCATGACATTTGGAAAATCATACGGACAAAATTTTGAATTTATTTGGTCTACAGTTGCATACTTAAGTAAGCCACCTGGTTTCTTAAGTAACCCCACAACTCTGTTCATTGTGCCGGACGCCCAGCATTCCCAGCACTTGCTGTTTGGGTCATTAACAGTATACACCTACTCAGGACCAAGCGTTTCAGCTTTGTTTTTTGCTGTAGGAAAACTCTGTTGCAAGAAAAATTAGTGGAACCGAGAGGCATGCAGCATCTTCTGAAATCCTTTCTTGTATTTCTTAGCTTCTTCCTGGCTAAATTGTAGGCAATAATTCATACCTTGTCAAGTTGTTTTGAGGCTTTTAATCAATTGGAGTTTGGTGCTGCAAATCATTGAACATCGTAAGCTCTGATGGATATTAATAGATGAGCATGCAGAACACCCAGTGAAAGCAGGGATATTAATGTTTGCAATCACTTTGAGATCTTTGCTTTGAGATGCTGTGGAAGTGCTAAGGCTTATTAAGCTCTTTCTTAATGATAGCAACCTACTGCACTGTCAGTGGGAACTGGCTGTTTGTGGCTGTGCTCTTTTATTCATGATAGCTTTTACTACTTATTCTCTGGTATTTTCTACTGACTGCTTCATATAAATGCTTTGATAAACTCTGTGAGGGCTCAAAAGCCTCCCATCCCCATGCAGATTTTCACTAGCCTTCCCTCTGTTTTCTTTTTCTGATATTTCACCTTTTCCCTTTGCTTCTTCGTTGTGGCAAAACAGCAGACGCAGCAATCTCTGTCCTTCAGAGCAGAAGGATTACGGGGGTTAGATAGTGTAAAAGTACACATTGAATGAATAATTCCCATTAGAAAATCAGTTTGTTGACTGAGGGAAAGCAGCTGGGGAGGAAGGGAAGGAACGAGAAAGCTTCCTTTAAACTGCCGTTCTCGGGGTTCCCTGTTGAATCCTTGTTAGCGTGAACAGCTGATATCTGTGGAAGCTCCTGACCTCCTTTCTTTAACTATTAACCTCTTGATTGTTTTATAGTGCCGTTTTGTCTAATAGAGGGGTTAACTCAGTAGATGGCAGTCTCTTTCCTCTGAGTCAGCGCAGAGGCAAAGTCAAAGCCGTTCTGCAGATGCCCTCTTATGGGGGAGATGTAAAGCCCTGGTCAACTGGCATTGGTCAGATCGCTGCACAGGTTTCATGGGAGCGGGTGTGTTCCACCTGAGAAGGCTGCAACTCTCATAATTTGGTCTCATTTTTCCTAGTTAACAGTTGCTATTTTTATTGTATCGTAAAGTTTGCAGGAAGCAGTGCACACAGTAGGCTTGTCAAGCTGTAGCTTGCTGTACAGGGCTGCTGAGTGGTGGAACTGCTCTTAATTCATGTGTGGAAGAGGAATCAATCCTGACATCTTATGTTTAGTGTGGTTTTTCTTTTAAAATATGTGTAAAGGACTGTGGAGATAAGTAATGTGAGTAAAACCTTAGTGATGGCTAAAAGGAGTAGATGTGCAGCTTTGCACACAAAGACCGAGTTCCTCATGGAATAGTGGTTCATTTTTTATTTAATTTGCGTAGTGATTGTTGCAGCAAAAACCTGCAATGTTTATTATAATACTAAAAATAATTTCTATTTTGTTACTAAGTAATATTTTCTTTATTGCTTGAAATTTTATTAATGTTACGAAGAAATGAATATTGCTATGTGTTATATTTTTACAGTTATGAAAATTTTCAGTCTTGCATGAATCAGTCTTGAAAATCGAGCTTAAAGAGGATCCAAAAACATCTATCGAAGTTGGGTTGGTTTTTGTTTGTTTCTGAGTGAGGGTCGTCAGGGTTTGACTTCAGGAGAAACCAGTAGCTTATAAGCACTGCTTTGGATTGTCTGCATGTTAACATGGGAAGGTTAAGTCAACTTACAGCCCTAGACAACGTCATGGGACGGCAGAAACTCATTATTTCCAGCTTAGGACAACTGCCAAATTGAAGGCTAGTCTTGGAGATCAGAACTTTGCTTTAAAAAAATATCTGAGTGACCCTTGTTTCTCTCCCACTAGGATGGAAGAACATACATGTATGGATTAGTTCTAGAATTCGCACTAAAGTGTTCTTGACTGTTACAATTTTTTGTTTTTTAAAAAAGGATTCAGCTATTAACACCTGAACGGCTGGAGACTGAATGTATTTTATAAGTATTTTGCATGCTGGATTTTGACATACTGTACACTGCCACAGTATTACTGTAGCACCTGCTTCAAATTCTTTTCTCCTACCTGTCAGTGCATCATTTCATGCTCCACTAAGTGGTGCAAATAGCAAAACCATCTGCTCATTACTCATGTAGCCATCGTGTGAAATATGAAGGAAACTTCTCATGTCTGAAAGAGTCTTTGTCAACTGACTCCAGCTGGTAGTGCTGCATTGTGCCTGGAATCCAAAGTCCAGTTGCTTCCTTCAGTTGTCAGGCTTAGACTCAGTGCAGTACTTGTTCGAGCAAATGTTCAATCTGTGACGCAGAATCTTCTGTTTACACACCTGTTCCCCACTTTAAGCATACTTTGGGATTGAGATCCTTGCTAGGACACTAACTGTAGTGTGAGATCACTCTTTGGCTTTGTGTTTGTAGGCACAGATAAGGGAATGATGTATGCTTGTATACCTACAAGTGAGGGAAAGAGATTAATTTGTTATGTATGGCAGGAAGGCAGTGAATGTTTTAAAGAACTCAACATTTTTTTCCACACTGCCTTTACTGAAATAACTTCCATCAAAAGTTTTCTCCATCAGATCTTGAGTTCCATCTCCATCAAAGCTATTTGTATATTCTTTCTGCCAAGAGAAAAGAATTGTTCCTTTGGAAGCCATCATTGTCACTGTTACACAGATCAGATGGCAATGGCTTCTAAAATAGCAGGTTAATATCCCTGTCTGACAGGATTATAATGCTTAACAGTGATTCTTGCTTTTACAGCTATCAGGATAAGTGATGCCATATGCAATGATAAAGATGTGACATTGTTCAGCGTGCCTTTTGGAGAATGATTAAATGACATGCTTAAATCCTTTGTGGCCTCACAAATGTGATGACACTGAGTGACACAGTGAAACAGAGTAGCTATACCATAAGTGAAGAATAACATCTAAGTTACATATCTGAAATTTTGTTTGTACCTACAGGTTTTGGGCAGAGGGAACTGCATATATTTTTTCATTTGTAATGAACAAATTGAAATGTTCTAAAATCTGTCTCTGTAATCTTTCCCACATTGCTCATGAAGGCTCTTATCCCTTTGGAGTGGAAAGACGGGTTGATTAAAATGTTCGGTAAAATCTGTACCTCCATCATCTCTTCAGAATTTGGGTAAGATTCCATTTGTGAATTTAAATATCTACATAGAGCTGTCTACATGTGCAGCAGGAGTCTAAGCTTCCGTTATGAAGTCAGTGAAGATCTCATTATAGGAGTGTAAAGCCATTTAGCTTCTGAAGCAAGGCAGTCTAGAGCTGCTCAGCTAACCAAATCTAAGTGCCTGCTTTGGGATGAACTGAACAGCTCATCTGGACTCCATTGAGTGCTCAGGTGAGTTCTTCACATGTGAACATCTGTGTGTGGCACCTATATTTAGGTACCCATCTGCAAGCTGAATCCAAGCCTCCCTTTTTGCAGTTTACAGCAAGATGAATATGCCAGCTCGTAGTTCATAGAATGAACTGGACCATTGCAGCACAGCAGATGAGAGGATCTGGCTTGGTGAGATGAGCCCAGTATCTGCATGCAGGCGTGTGCTGGCTCTAACATCTGTGCACCTGAGGGACAGAAGGAGCAGCTGAGCTGTGGGATTTTTGAAGCCATTAGCAATAAATGTAGGTATTAAAACAGAGGTTGGTGTCTAAATAGTGAGGATTTGGGCTTTGGCATGTCATTGGTTGCCAACATCATACATAAAAGCAGCATTTGGTTCATTTCCATATTTTTTTTATTGCTAGCCGTATGATTAAATAGTTTCGTTGTACAGTATTAATCAGGATGCTGCACAAGACAGTTTGGTGACAGATCTCAAGTGCTCAGGTGGCTATCCTGTGTTCAAAGCCAGCATCAGGTGTCACAGCAGATTTGGAGAATGTCTTGGAAAGGTGCAGCTGGACTGGTGGGTGCCTGGGAGCCTTGCTTGCTGTCATGCTGACAGTCCCATCAATCTGAGTCCTGTCAGCTGCTTCAGGAGCTTCTATTCATGCATAAGTTTTTCTCCAGTATGGAGGTAGGAAATGAGGGCTTACTTTGGTGTTCACAGTCGTTCGGTAGTCCCTTTATGTTTTTTCTCCCCTAGAGCAGAATGTAGTTTCATGTATGGAATGTCATTTCACATATGGAAATGACGTCATTAACCAACATAAGATTTTTTGGAGTAGATATTAATATGGAAGTATATATTTCTTTTAAAATGAGAAACTTGCTGTCTGGCATAAATGTTTTGCCATCAGGAGCAAAAAAAAAAAGTGCCTCCTTAGTCTCTGTGTTGCATAGTTTTAAGAGATCCCTGTAAAGGGAAATTAACCCTTCTACATTCAGGTGCTCTCCACTTTACAGAAGGATATAATATAACCTGCAGGCTTGTATTATGTGCAGTTTGTAGGATGTGAGCGGGTTTGGGTCAGCCCTAATGCTACAATATGACTCAAAGTTCAAAAATCTGGAAAGCTGCCGATGTTTGCTTTGCTTAATAAGCAAACTGTAAGTCAAACATTTAATCACAGCATTCTGGTAACCGGAGGGCTGTTTTAATACAGCTCTTTTATTGGCCCCTTTGTAGTGCAGAAATAATAACGGCGATCCTGGTGGATAAGGTGTTTTCAATGCAAGTCTCCCATGGAACCTTTATTTTCAGATGCAGGCCCTGTGTAACAATATGAATCACCGGCACGAGAGCTGTTCTGATCTACGGTGGTTTTTCCAGTAGGGAAATAACCTGCTGAGTTTATTAATGTTTGTCTAATTTACATCATTAAGGTCATTTTTTAAATAGCCTTGTCTGTTCATTTTATTGCTGGAGAGAGCGCTGTGAGGAGTGATGCCAGAGCTCTGCATTTCTTCCTGGCTGGAGAGCTGGGCTGTGTGTCCTGGGGCCAGAGAGAAGGCTCTGAGGCTTTGAGCTCTCAGGGCCCGTGTCTGTGTGTGTTTTTTAGTGTGGTTTTTCTAGTTCTTTAGAAGGGCTTTGTGACAGCAGGGTGAGAGGTGGAAGAAAGGCAGAAAGATGTTCAGCAGGGAAACAGCACAAGGCCCAGTTTGACATTTTAAGGGGGAGTGTGTCCCAGTTCCTCATTTCATGGTCTTGTGCATATCATTTAGCAAAGGGGACTTTTGCATCTCTTTGTCCATGTGTGACCACTGGGCATTGCTGGCAGAATTCAGTGGGATCATCAATATGTTGTTTGTCATTGAGAGGAAGCGTGGCATGGCAGTGGCGAACACTACAGGGTGCTGTCACAACATGGCGTATTGCTGGAAGACCTGTCCATCTCCTCGGGAACACCCCCTTATCTGAGATCTGCAAGATGTTTGCTTTAGATCAGATTGCATTTTTATTTTTTCCTTCTTGTTCATTCTCAAAGGGAAACAAATGAAAGGATAAGTAAAACTGCATTTTGTATCCCAAGTTTTGGACTAAGTTTTGAGCTTTGTCTCCCAGTGAAAATCTGGAATATCTTGTTGATTTGGTAGTTACTCTGGGTTTACTACATTGAGATAAGAATCTGATTATGTTGCTATAATTTCTTATGAAATGTATTTAATTGATATCAATCTATCTACACATGTACAGATGATATGGGGAAAGTTGCCTGTAAATCACATGGACTAAAATAACATGTAATTGTTAAAGTGGCAGAACTTCTTTCTTTCCACAATTAAATCTTTTTCACCTGAGTGAGAAAGCTTGAAGAAATTACTCACTCTGAGTCACTGTGCCTATTGAGTTTGCCAGCAAGAAGAATTGAAGTACGCTTTCCCAGAGTGCACCCAGCCAGGCATTGAAAGCAGAGATCTTTTGGAAAAATCTTCCCAATTTCTGAGTTTAGAACATTTAAACTCAACTCTTTTACTAGTAGAGCATTATACAGTTGCATTTTTACGTGTGAACATATTAAGGATTTTAAGTTTTTGAGGTGATTTGGGCTTTGGATAAAATGGTACTCTGAGGGAGTTCTTTGCTATGTTACCACTGACTGTGATTCCATATTAAACTGTAAGGAAGCATTTACAGGCAACATGTTTTTTTCTTTTTCCTGAGTAGGAATTTTTTTGTCTCTTTGTGTGGACAGCTGCTCAGCTTCAGGTAAAAAAAATGCTATAGTTTATGGGACTGCCAGCTGGAGCCAATTAAAATCTAATGGACCAGAGTTGGCACTAAAATATCTTTTTCTGCCCTAGCAAAGTTGTGTTTTTGTTCTGCTGCTTATGCATGATTTAAGAGGTTCACAGTGTTGTTAAGAAACAAATTAACTTACCATTTTTCAAATGAAGGCACTTTTGAATTTAAAATCTGATATAGAAAGAATACAATTTGGCTACTTTCATGAAGCTGTTGTTCTTATGAAAGTGAAGAGTTGTGATGCAGGGACCTTATGTGCCTTACGATGATCTTCCCCAAATGGATTAGACAGAAGCAGAGAGCTAAATGGCTTTCTTTGGTCATACTAAGGATGTGCTATATCCCTAGGAAAAAAACATACAGGTCTTAGGTGATCTGTCTTTTAGTTCTGCCTACCTCAAGGAAAAGAAACGTAGGACAAGACAAGAAGCCTGAATTACAGCATTTGTAAAGTGAAAATCATTATTATTGAGAGTAGCATGGGCAAGGGGAGACTTGGCTGAGGCGCACTAGATGGATAGAACAGAGAGTCAAAGCTCAGCAAAAAGAATTGATTTTTGTAAAAAAAAGAATTCAGTTCATTTGAACTGAAATGAGTTGTTTGTTCTTGAGAGTGATAATTCAGAGTAGTCTTTTGTGCAAACTTCAGCCTAAGGAGGCATTTTTGGCATTTCCAAACTGGTGTCGTTTCAGAGGTTGAATTGAGACTTTCTGACGTAGTCATGAAGGCGGGGAGAAAATTTGTTTCCAAAATACAAATTTCACTAACACTGTATAAACGTGGTCAGTATGGGCAATCTTTACCTAAAGAAACCTTTCTGTTTCTTTACTTTCTGGTAGTTTATGTGCATCTTGCTTGATGTTTACAGTGAGAATACATGATTAACTACTGATGAAGATTTACCTGATAAACAGGAACTCAATTGCTTGTGGTTGTTTCTCCACATTCTTAGAGATTGCTCAGGGCAAGATACCCTGATAACAGGTAGAAAAGTAATCCTATAGATGTGTGCACCTGGAGCATATTGTTCTGAGATTTCCACATACGCCTAGGCTATGCTTCTGGAAGAGTGAGAAATGGAAAGGGTTGGAATAGTGGGCATCTGAAAGCAAAGCATGATAAACTTAGGCTGAATTTCTCTATTTTGCTGTTCTAAAAACAGATCAAATCTTCTTTCAAGCATCTGTGACTTATGTAGAAATTTATGTATTCAAAGGTTGGACAACATGGCTGATTTTAATCCTGAGCTGACCAGTTTTAACCCAGATAAGAGTTACAGAGTTGTCAAGTTGCTGTAGAAAGCAGGAGGAAAAGTGAATTGGAAGGACAGTAAAAATTCAAAAGAAATAATCGAGTTTAGAGGTACTTACATGGAGAAGAATGTACTGAGCCTGGAAAACTTGTGTGTTTTGATGAGGCATTTAATAATTTCAAAGAAGGATCAAAAACCCGTGGCTGTGTCTAATATAATGGTAACTGCCAACCATTGACACTGCTTTGACTTGTCACAGTGTTTTTTTGGTTCCTGGACACTCGGCCTCGTGGATGCAGTACATTCCACTGCCGCTGGAATGTGTGCATTCATGTGCTGTTTTGACTGACCTCCAGCCCCTGGTCTGCTTGTGCTGAGGAGCATTTACTCTGAGCTGAAATGCAGAGCTCAGACGACTGTCCTCAGAGGATTGGGACTGAGGCCAGGCCTCTTAAAACTGTTTTTACTGTAATATTTTTTTTTTTTTTTCATATTTTTCCTTTCCTAAAGCCTTCGGCAACCACTTCTATCTGTTTATGAAAATAAATTAATGGAATTATCAGTAGTTTCACAGTTTTGCACAGTTGAAATTATATAGTTCTCCTTATGATGTATTCAGCTCCCCTCAACACGAGAAGCAGAGATTCAAACAGAAGTGGAGATCATACGGCCTCAGGGTGGACCTCGGGCAGAGGACTGAGCTGTGTCCTCATAGAGCTGTTGGGAGCACCACATAGGTGTTGCTGTGCCTGTATCACAGCCAGAGGACTTCCTGCTCTGAACTTGTCGGCGTGTCACTTACAATAGGTATTAAATTTAATATTTGGAGAGACACAGCTTTGTTATATTAAAGGATGCAACCTAATTGGAGAATGAATGTGGACTTTTTTTGGCCACATTTCAGGCAGGAGGTTTATTAGAAGCATCGTGGTGCTCTAATCCGTCTATTCTCCCCCAGTTTACAGTGTTACTTCATTTGCTTTTCTCTCTAAGGAGTACTCCTGAAATGACTTCTTTAATGTACCTGTTTCTTAGAAAACATCATGGAGGAAGAGGAAAAATAAGCCAATCCTAAGCAGAATGTGGATGATTCATAGTCAGAATTACTGAAGTTGTAAAAATCACTGGTAGGGATTCTGACGAGTTGGCATATCTCCTTCTACATCTATAAATTTGTCACTGGTGAAAATGTTTATTCCTTCACAGTTGTATGATTTGTATTGGACCATTTTTATTGCATGTGTGGACCTCTAGCTCATCCTTAAACAGAAGATTGACTCTAAGGAAGAGATCTCAGTGACTGTCCCACAATTCGTGCTGCATTAATATTTTAAAAGAGTAGTGTGCTTGATTTAAGTAGGAATTGAGCATATAGGCATGATTTGTCCTTTGCTGTCAGCAAAGCCATCCTAAGTTCATTTCTTTAAAGAAGCTCCAGGCCAAATGTCAGGAAAAATTAAATCAAGCAGTGATGTAGACCCATAGGGAAAATGTATTTCAATTGTGAGGTATTCATGGATATAATAAGTCATCCTGTAGTCCATGACTGTTGGGTGCACTTACAGGCAACGTGGATTGGTAATTGCTACTTGTTAAGAAATTTGGCTATGATATAAGATGACCTGCCAGAGAGAGAGACAGTTTGGTTAATTTTATTTATGAGACTTTCCTCAAAATTGGAAGGATATGTATACGTGGCAGCAAATCCTCCATGACACAGCATCTTTAGTAGAACATTGGTTTTGTCTTCCAGCAAGGAGACACCATAATTTGGCTTTGGCTTCTATAGTGTGAGAAACAAGTTAGACACAAACCTCTTTTCTTGCTCTGCCACCAACATTTTGCTACCAAATTCTGCCTTCCTTGAGGGCAAGTGTAAGTAAAATTTCCATCTTTCCAGCAGATGTCGGACAAAGCTAGGCTTGTCAGATCTGCCTGTATCCAAACCTGGAAAGAATTAACTCCACCCTCTGTAGTTTTGTTTTCATAAAGAGTTTCATTTTCTGGCACAGCCTAAATAAATCAGTCCAGACCCTTACAGTTCAGATTATTCTTTAGTCTGGATACCTGACTCATGTGTGAATCTCCAGGTTGTAACTGAGACCTAGCATGCCTAGATGAAGCCACAAACAGCCTTTTCAAAAGGTACCTGCCTGTGCGTTCTGTTGTTTATTATTCACTAAGCTTTTCTAGAGTCATGGGTATGGGGTTTTGCAGCGTTTTTTTTTTTTTTTTTAATTATTATTATTTTAAATAATAGTTTTAAAGTACAGGTATGTTAACCTTGTGATACTGATGTCACATAAGCATCAGTACCATTCAAATGCTCATGTCATCCTTAGCCCTGTTATATGATTATTGTGAAGCAGTACACACATTTAATGCAGGAAGGGCATCTCTTCAGATCCAATTAGGTGTTTAAATCCTCATAAGAAGGCGCTGCACCTTTGATAGCAACATCTTTCCAGAATGAAAAAATTTATCAGCTATTGAATCATTACGCAACAATAGACTTGCTCCCTGAGCTGGTCAAAATCACCTTAGTGCTTTGAATGTCAGTGGCCCTATGACAGGAATGATCTAACCCAGAATTGTTCCTCTAGCTGAGGTAGAGAGTAATGAGGCCACATTTAATGGATTTGTTTTAAAGATATGAGTAGCAAAAGGGGCAGATTCTGCTTCAGCTTGTGTCACTCTGAGTCCAGACAAGATGAATTAAAAACTGAATAATTTCTATGGTCTTGATGATCCTCATGGGTTGCTTCCATCTCAGGATATTCTATGATTCCGTTTTTTTTTTAGTGGAGTGCTTAAGTTATCCCATAGTTGTTCTTCTATCCCACTTCCCTAGCTGATGCTTGAAACTAATAGCTGAAAACAATTAAATCATAGGAGTTGCTGAGTAGTGTCATTGTGTGCTAGAGCAATGCATGAGATGTTCTGTGCAGGGAAATAGGTTGCACAGAGTTTGAATAGGCAAAATCTGCATATAGTTAATCCTTCAGAGTCTGCAGGCACAGCAGCCATAGGTAAGAAAATTAAGGATGAGCTGTTATCAGGTGGGTTCATCTGGCTCAAATGACTTGGGATATCTTGGGACTACTGTACTGCAGGAGACCATTCAACAATGCCTCTTAACTGGAGTGGAGGTGGGGTGGCAGATCAAAGGGTGACAGATCCCATAATACTGAATGCAAGATTGTAGTGACCTGCCCGTATGGCCTAAAGGACACAATTTCCTTTCCTGAGGAATCAGTGTTGAATCTGAATTCATCTAATCTTTCCAAAATGCATTTCATTGTGGTAACTTTCCTGTTGCATACTTCTGAAGTGCTTTGTTTTGGTTGTTTTTTTGGAGTTTCCCCCAGTTTGTTCCAGTGTCCAAATTGAACCTATCATCACAGACACCCATTGTAATTGTTTGTTTTTCTAATGAGGATGTTACATAAAATCAGAGTTATAAGAGCATGGAAACATCTCCATTGCTTCAATTCTTATATAAATACAATTAACTTTTCTAAGCATGAATACAGTCAGTGTGATCAATTAGTACCAATTGTTCACAGCTCCTGGGTGAATAAGCATTCATTCACTGTGACTTACCGTGGGTTTTATTCATTATTTTCCTCTTGCATAGAAGCTTCAGTCCCTTGCATGCCTCATCCCTTCTATCTGCAGAGACAACAGGAGTGTCCCGATTTCTTTGTTCTTTTCCTGTGGTGAGAAATGAAAGCAAGATGTTGCAAACTGTTGGAATCACTGGAAAGCAATGATTGCCAAGAACAGTTCCCACAGAATAACCTCCTCCTTGCTCTGAGGATAGTACAGAAAGGCATAAGCAATCTGGTTGTAAGCTGTGTGTCTGCTCATCTTGCCTCCTTTCTTTCCCAAGTTCTCCTTCATCTCGTTTCCTACCCATTTTCCTGTCTTACATCACATTGCCTGCAATATATTTCTCCTTCACTTTATATCCCTTCCTTCATTGGAATCAGTATTTACTGAGATTTTAATTTCTTCAGCTTTTTTTTTTTGCTTTTTTTTTTTCCCCCCTATTTTTCTCATTTTGTTTACTGCAGGGTTTTTTCCTCTAACTTGGTTATATCCCATGCAGATAGTTCAGATAGACTTCTGCCTTGGTTGTCTTGGAAATGAGATGCTGCTGGTCAAAGCTGTTATCTGTACAGTTGTTCAGGATTTACACTTGCAGTTATCTCCTTCCTTTTTAGGGACTCATTGAGAGCCTTCTGGCTCTGACCCAGACTGAGAGATGGGAGCTCTCACTGAAGCTATTTAAAAAGATTTGTTAAGCAAAGAAAAGAGTATTCTGCAAACAGCAAATGAAGAGATCTTTGCTGAAAAAGACCAAAGACAGCGCAGTTGTTGGCTGTTGTGATTCTTGTCCACTTTTCTTTGGGAAAGTAATTAATGTAGATATTATTCAATAGCAGCCTTTGTGGAATAATGGAGTTCTTCCATGCAGGCAGTGTCCTCCTGGCCTGGGTTTGTTTTCGGGAGGCAATGAGAGCACAGCAAAGTGCAGTGCTGCCAGTGACAGTGGAGCCCAAACCAGCTTCTGCCAAGTCAGGGAGATCTACCTGGCTGTGTCTGCAGCTTTGTGTTTCTTGCATTGATCTTCTGAAAGGTGAGATTTAAGCTTTCAGATTCATTACTGCAATTTGATGCATAGTGATAAATTAGGAGCAAATATATATTTCTATGGAAGCATAATGGTAATATTGCACTTCTATTTCTAAATACCTCAGGGATTCTTTCCAGGCCACATGACTCACAACTTTGAAGACGCTGAGGAAAGGGTCAAGCCCTTCTTCACTCAATCAGTGCTTTCAGCTCCAAGTGCTACTGATACATTCAGGGCTAAAATCTCGTCTATTGAAACAGCTGTAGCTTCAAAATGTCGTGAAGATGCATTAACGCTTCATTTCCTGCAGTGAATCATTTTGCTTATGAAAGTATAAGAGCTAGGGACATTTGAAAAAAAAAGGAAAAAAAAAAGAGGAAGAAATGAACCCTCTGTGCTCTGAAATGAGTCTTTCTTTCTTTCTTTCTTTCTTTCTTTCTTTCTT